>NC_086375.1:20131006-20431006 GCF_036588685.1 Mytilus trossulus
AACAGTACCAAATATATATTTAATTTGTTTTCATAGCTTTTAAATTTTCATTTGCTTCTTAGTTGCTTTAGTCATGATTGTGGTTATTGTTTTTTGGATTGCTTTGCATAGTGCTATTCTATTCATTTTGTGTGTGCTTATATGCTATTCTTAAATATGTATGCTTTGTTTGCCTTGCACGTATATCATATTCATTCTATGTCTGTATGTATGTATGTATGTCTGTTCTATGTTTGTGTTTTGTTTTATATATTCGGTGAAAAGCTCACAAGAGCTTATCATAGGCGGATTTGGTGGTGGGCTCGGGGGGCCCTGGCCCCCCCTTGCGTGGGAAAAATTTGGTTGATTATATAGGGAATCACTGAAGCATGACTGGAGCGGCCCCCCCCCCCCTTTAGGTCAGTCAGCGGGCCCCCCCTTATGAAAAGTTCTGGATCCGCCACTGCTTATGTTTTTGTATGTTGTAAACCATGCCGAATGAAATTAAAGTTTTCTTATCTTATCTTATATAAAAATTAAAAGGCTGGGGCGATCTGTGACGAATGAGCGTTTGGGTACCCTGAAGTTACAGCTAAAACTCCACCTATAATCACAGGAATCAGAAATTCTATCAATTTGGGGGTCTGTAAAAGTAGAATTACACTATCACAGGAGAGCTTCTCTCGTACATACCATTTACATTGATGACAAACGTAACTGCCAAAGTTCTCTTTGCACTGTAGATTAGTTTCATAAAATTTACAACAGTTTTCGAATGCGGAACCAACAGAGCCACTTTTAGATAATATGAGATACTTTCTTGAACCAACTGTTGAACAAGAAACACATAGAGATGTGTTTGGCACAACTGAGTGAGAAATGTATAAACTTGAGATAGACTCAGCTGATTTGGATGCCACGTCCATTGATAGTCCATTTTCTCTGTTCGGTTTTATCTAGTGTTAACATGAATAGGAGATAAATCTTGAAACTTTCCGAAAAATTAAAACTAGCTCATTTGCATATTTTGTCACGCCCCGACTTAACAATTATTCAATGCAATTGAATCCAGACTCTACATATAGGATATGGAGCGTCTGGATGATCGAGACTACTGCTGTGCAAATTTCTTGGATTTTAACCTGTTTGGAATACCTTTTGACATTTATAATAAAATGTTTTACCGACTTTCTATGCAAGAGGAAGCAAGAGAGAAAAAAATATGATGTCATTTATCAAAAGCCTGTGTCAAAAACAGGGTCGGTTGATAATTTTTTTTTTTTTTTTTTTTGAAAGATCCAATATAAAAGTTAAGGTCGGGGCTAAAAAACAGGGTCGGTCGGGTTACCTGAAACACAGATCTTTTTTTTCTCGGCCCAAGGAGAGTTGTTCAAATAATGCTAATACACACAAACCCCATCCAATTACGGTTATTTTTGGAAAACAAATAGTGTGATTTGTCAAATTCAGCTGATTTTTTAATCTTCTGGAAAAAAGTGTACATTTTATGAGGGGGGATAATCCCGAGCTTAAAAACACCCGATCCTGGAGTCCCGATAAAGGTCCTACCCCCCCTCCTTTAGTCATGTCTAAGAATTACTGTTTAATCTTCATTTGTCAAGAATACTTCAATAAGATACCCCCATTTCTACCGTCAAACATGTATATGGACAGATCATATGTTATCCTATGTCATTTGAAATTGTGACGCCAAAATGCATTCCCCCCCCCTTCCTCATAACGACCATCTTGACCATCTTTTCTTGACCATCTTAAATGAAAAAGTTGAGATGTAAAACTATGCTTGAAACACGCGTGTCACTCAAACGACTTTAAAGTAGTCTCCCTGATCAATTACTTACACCAAAGTCAAAGGATAATTCAAGTTTTAAATCAGAGATTTTTCTTGCCCTTTAACATTTATTGTCACAACAACAGCTTTCTTTTCTAAACTATCTTTACATGGAGAGGAGACGTCAAAAGAGTTCTTCAAACACGTGAGTCGAAAAGTGGTAAATAACTCCTGTATGTGACATTTAGTGGAAGCCATTCAACATATCATTTTGTCAAACAATTCAATCAACACCTTTATTAATTAGTCCTTTGTTGTCAATAGCTGTGAATTGCAATCAGCTGATAATTGATTTTCTGTCAAAATCTTATGAGGTCATTCAAGGTGAATTCCGAGTATTGTCTGATAAGTTAAAGTCCGAGAAACTCGAAAAAAAAGTAAATAAACAAGAAGGAGGAAAACAAATCTTTCTATATATTTCTTTCGCCAAATTCTTTAGCAAATGACGAATTTTTATCGCCACAAGTATTATTTTTTCGCGAATTGGGAAAATGGCGACCGCCAGCAAAAACCTTGTGTGAGGACACCCTATCAAGCTTGCGCTCGTGTTGTGTTAAAACATTTTTAGTATGCTGAAAAATACCAACAATAGAAAAATAAACAAATAATCGATATTGTAAAATATCATTGATTGAAGAGCCAATGATTTACATACATGTATATACATAAATATATCAACCATAAAATACAACTAATTTAATTTACAACACAACTGTTGGAAAAAACCTTTATGTCTATCATGTATATAACTTATCTCATTCTAGTCCATTCAACTGACAGAATCAGTGTAAATTTCATGAATTCTTTAATGTCATGTACATGTATAATCATGGACTATTCTTTTATATAGCAATATCTGTTAGCCATTTAGAGGTCTTTTGCATTTAAAGTTCAGTTTAAGTGGGCTTATTTTGTGAAAACGAAGTCAATTTCCAGATCATAGTCTACATTTTCTTTATATTTTGCTGTGTCAAAATAACCTCAATATCAAGGACAATATATAGACCCAAAAAATTTGATCTCCTCCACTAATCGAAGTAGAATATTTAATGAAGGTGTTTCCACAACTTAGAATATGTTTATATATGTATAGAAATGATGTTGAGCCTGTTTTATAAATTGAAAAGGTTACATTTTCCTCCTTATTTCAAAATCTAAGCTTGAACCTCTGTGGTCTTACAAAGTTGCTCCCTGCTGGGAATCTGGTTGTAACATGTACAACAATCAAAGATCAACCCACACTAAACTGAATGTAATTGAAAGACATCTAGAGGTTGATATCAGAGGCGAATTTAGGGGGGGGCTGCTTTTTGGGAAAAAATTTGGTTGCTTATATAGGGAATCACTGAATCATGACTTGAGCAAGCCCCCTCTTAGGTCAGTCAGTGGGCCCCCACTTAAGAAAATTTCTGGATCCGCCACTGGATATACAGTATCTAACAGAAGATGAAATAGGGAACAATATGGTGAATTTTAGAGATTTATATTATTTCATGTACAAGTGTACATGCATTTGAAATATATCAGATATATTGTTCTATATTTTTTAGTTCTAAGTTCCAAGGTGTCCTAGCTTCCATTTTAGAAATCGGATTTAAATGCTAGTCTATCAGAGGGATTTTTCCTTTTAATTGGTTGTATATATGGAATCTTATTTCACCATGAAGTCAGATTTGAAAATGACTTTGGGAATGAAGATGTTGTAAAGACTGAATGTCAGTTTTAGTCTTATATACAAACATGTATGTACTTTATAATTTTAGTCTTGCATGTATATAATTACGTGTACAATACATATATCACTGATTCAGTGGCAATGGTAAATAGACACTGACAAGTCTTAGATCTATAATATTTTATAGTTGTGAATGTTTTGTCCATTGACTAAAACTAGGTGGAGGTTTGTGTGTTCTTATTTCCAACAGAGGTACACTCAACATATATGATTATCAATATGTGCATTAAGCAAATTGACAGTTTCTAGCTATATATATATATAGATACGGAATGATTATACAACAAGAAAGTCTTAACCTGTGTATATATACTTAAAATATGTTAAAAAAAATCATGTCTTTTTCAGGACTTCCAAATCCAACCATGTAGTATGGAATGTTGTTGAGATATGGTTTTGGTCAATGGATGTTAATGAAGGACCTGTAGTACAAAGTATATCTGTCACCGAGGGCCAGTATGGCATGCTTTTTGCTAGGGGGGGACTAACTATGCATGCTCGACCCAAGGGACAGGGGGTCAGTCCATAAATAGACTTACGACAGACAAGTGGCAAAGTTAATACTCTAAAACGTTTAACAATTTAATAAATAACAAAATATGCCAAAGATAATTCCAAATAATTAAAACAAATGCACTAAAGAATTTAAATGTCACTGTTCGTAAGAATTGTCTAATCACTGTTGTATAATCACTAGCTGGAATTGTCCGAAATGCACTTGTAAGATGAAATTGTCCAAATAGTTATATTCCTAAGTTAGAACTTGCTCCAGGGTTGAAGGTCTTGATCCGATGAGTTGTTGGTCTTTCCTTTGTTGTTGGGTTGATGGCATTCCAATGTTTCAGATGATCGCTAGGCAATCTGTTGTTACTGATCGTTGAATAACCAAGACTGGAACAAGACGGTACTCTGCAGGATCACTCCAACTCCTTCGCGCTTCTAACTGTTGTAACGGTGACTGTGACTTAGTGCCGTATTAGAATTTCTACGAACTATTTATACCAAAACTGAAAAGATCTCAATGTGACAAGTAAATTCCTAATTAATTCGAGTTATAACATGAAATGACAAAGTAAAAATATGAATAGTAAATTAATTAAAGATTACAATTAAAGGATTAAAAAGTAAAAACACAAAAATACCGAACTCCGAGGAAAATTCAAAAAGGAAAATCAAAAATCAAAAGGCAAAATCAAAAGTCCAAACACATCAAACGAATGAGTTATCAAATGACATCTGTCTGCCTAATTAACAAATTGAACAATTACTGTAATTCTCAAAAACATATGTGACATATTCAAATATTTCTAATTAGTTTGAAGGTAATTAAATTAAGATAAGTTTAATGGGAATTAAAATAAGAAAACTGTAAATAAATATAATCCTAATGAAAAAACAATCTTTTTATTACAAACTTATTCAAGATTAAAATTAAAATATGAAATTAGAAAAATGATAAAATTACTAAAAATAGTTTTAAAACCTGAAAGGGAAAATGCACCTATGACATATTTCCCCCCGCTCTAAAATGTTTGTCCTCAAACATTATATTTATATCTATTCTATCAATGAACATAAAGATATGCAAGCAAAATGACATGTATAAATATGAAATCTAAGTCTTTTAACTATGCGAAACTCAATTTTTAAAAGGTTTGAAAATAATTTGTAAGTACTAAAATAAGTTCATCAGGCTTACTTAGTACATGATCAATTACACAGTCTGGTTGATGAGACCATACTTTATAATGATCAACCAAAAGAAAAATACTAAATTGACCAATACAAAACTAGACTTGTTGATATGATTTATATATCTGGTAACTATGTACATGGACGTCCAACAATAAATTGATTGTTTACCTGAATTATATACATAAGACATTTGAAAAAGAAAAAAAAAATATATATACATATATCTTAAGGACTGACTTGTGGTCTTCTAAATGCAATTAGACTGACTGATCCACAGTCCCTAAACACACAATGAGGAGATTTGACCTCTGTTACTAAAAAAAATATACAATGAGGAGCTGATCTCCGATACTAAAAACAATGAGGAGCATATCTCCGGTACAATATACAAATGAGGAGCTGATCTCCGGTACTTAAAACAATGAGGAGCTAATCTCCGACATAATACACTGAGGAGCTTAAATCTCCGATACAAATAATACACATTACTGAAGGTTATTACCTTTTAAGACATATGATAGTTGATCTTCACATATTACCAATCAATACTTATTTCAGTATTATATTGATCTTCAAGTTTATTTAAAAAGGTGTCCATTAATCCATTAGGATTTTCGGCCATTAGTGCCCATTCTGGAGGTATATTCATGTTTTTGTAACTTATAAGGAACTCATCCTTGCCATCTTTGTTGATAAACGCTTCAAAAATTGCTTCTGTTGTTGGTCCTGTAATGAAGGGTTTCTTGTCTCCATATTTAAACTTGTGTTTCATGTATTGCATACGTAGTTCATGCCTATGAATTTTAAATGCTTCTTTTCTTGTTTCTATGAATGTAGCTGCATGATCTTTAGCCATTGTCATTGGTTGCCATGCCTGTTTGTTGTGGTGTTGTACCAAAAAATAAGCTTCTTGATGAAAAAGTCTGACAGAAATTAATTTTTCCTTATCACAGTTGTTGATTGAATTTATTTCAGTTCCTAATTCTGTTTGAGTTGCTGAATCTTTGGTAAGCTTTGTCTGAGCAATATGATTAACATTTTCATCTGGCTTATTGAAGAATTTGTGTTTTTGAAGTGGACGTTTTCTCTTTTTGCCACCCATAGTACGTTTTGCATGAAATTCTCTTACTAACCTGCATGGAATTTTGCATGTGAAATACCAATCTGTTTTTCTGGTCTTTTCTGTAAACTTTATTTTGTAGTATAAAGTGCCATTTCCTCTTGCAGATGATATAATAGAATCTATTTCATTTTCACTGAAAGGTTTGCAGTTTCCGCGGTCACAATCTTTACATGATGGTCTTGTGTCTTTTATTGGTGCATTATTTCCTCTGACTAAAGTTGGTTGAGTATCTGGGACATTGTTATTATCTTGATTTTCTGGTTGATCTACCTGTTCATTGTTCCTCTCTGTTCGATCTTCTTGAATTTGCTGATTGTTGTTGTTGGGTTGAGGTATAGGAAGGTCTAGTTGGTCATCTAGTTCATCAGGATCATGCTCATCCATGTTGTTTTCCATTCGGAATATTGGTAGGTCTCGCTTCTGGATCATGATATGGTTTTAGTCTTTGGGCATTAACCAAGGATTTTACTTCTTTGTTTGTTGCACAGTTCCTTAATTTATAGGTGTGATGTGGACCAAATCTTGTGATATAGTATGGACCAACCCACTTACGGTGTAGTTTTGGAGCTTTTCCAACTGGAACTTTTGTGCAGTATAGCCAAACACGTTGTGCTGGTCTAAATTCTGGATCTTTTGTTCTTTTGTCATAATTTTGTTTATATTTTTGCTGAGCAAGTTCAATGTTCTTTGCAGCTATTGTTCTAGTTGTTTCTAAATTTTGAAGAATTCTGGCCAAAAATATCTTATTATCCTGTGTTAAATGATCCTTTGGTACTAATGAAGTGTCTATCGGTAATGACATCTCCCTTCCATACAATAAGAAAAATGGGGAATAGTCTGTTGATTGAGTGGCTGGTGTTGCTCGATATGCCATCATAATTCCCGGTAAGTAATCAATCCAATCATCTTGCATGTCTTTAGTATAAGCACGGAAAGCTTGTAGTATAACAGAGTTCATACGTTCTACGGATCCATTTGTCTGTGGGTGGTATGAGCTGGTCAAATGTCTAGTGATGTTAAATAGTTCTGATAAAGCTTTTACAATATTAGAGACAAATGTTTTTCCACGATCTGATATTAATATACGAGGTGCTCCGTAACGTGTAATGATCTCTTTGTATAAAACGTTTGCAACTTCTTTTGCTTCTTGAGTTCGAAGGGGGAATGCCTCACACCATTTTGAATAACTGTCCACTACTAATAAAATATGTTTGAATTTGTCCTTTGTTGTTGGTAGACCACTTAATATGTCTATATGCCATCTCTGAAAGACATCATGAGTTTGCTGCGGTTGCAAAGGAGGAGGTCTTGCATTAAAAGCACGCTTTGATTGTTGACAAGTTTCACAAGTTTTGAAATATGTGTTGATATCACTATACATAGATTGCCAAAAGTACTTATTACGGAGAGCTGCATATGTCCTTTCAAATCCCTGATGTCCACCTCCAGCTATACAATCGTGATAGGACTTAAGTAGGTCATCCCGCAAAACCTTTGGTACAGCAATTTGTTTGACAAGCCTTTCATCTTGTGGATCCTTTTTGCAACGTTTGGAGTAGAAGTGCTTCAAAATGCCATCTTCTACTTCATAGTTATATGACTCTGCGACAATAGTCCTTGCCTTTGCTGGGTCTACGGGTACTTGTCCAAACTGTTTGTACTGGATGATGTCAGTTAAATCAGGACACCTCTGTTGCTCTGTTGCTAAATTTGGAAGCACAATGTTATTAATCCCTTGAATATGCTGAATGCTGTTCAAACTAGAAATGATTGAATCCACATTTTCACCTCCATAAAATAATGTTGCTTCTGTGTATTCCTTTTGACTATCACTAATTGAATATAAATGTTCTGATAATTCACTTGAATGTTCTGGTTCTGTGTTTGGATGATCTTGACGAGACAGAAAGTCTGCTGGGTTCTTATTTCCTGAACGATGCTGAATTTTGAAATTGTAGGCTTGAAGGAGAAGGCTCCATCTGCCTAAACGTCCATTGCAATCTTTGATCTTTTGAAGCTATTTCACTGAAACATTGTCTGTAATAACAAGAAATTCCTGATTTGCTAAATAGTGTCTAAAATGCTGAATTCCTTCAACTAGTGCTAATGCCTCTTTGTCTGTTATGTGCCACTTCAATTCTGAGCCTCTTAATGTTCTTCCACCATAAGCGATAACATGTTCTCTTTCGTTTTGAATTTGACTTAATATGTAACCCATTGAATGTTCTGAAGCGTCTGTTGAAAGAATAAAAGGTTTGTCCATTTTTGGAAATGTTAGGATTGGAGCTGTGATCAGATTGTTTTTAAGGAACTCAAATGCAGTTTGGCAGTCTTGAGTCCATTTGAATCTCTGGTTTTTCTTTAACAATGATGTTAGTGGTGATGCAATTTTTGCATAGTCCTTAACAAATTTTCTGTAGAAATTAGCCATTCCTAGAAAGCTTTTCACTTGCTTTACACTAGCTGGTCTTGGAAAGTTTTTCACTTTGTCAACATTTTCTGGATTAACACGAATTCCATCTTTGGAAATTATATGTCCTAAATATTTCACAGTTTTTGTTCCAAATTTACACTTTTCTGGATTCAATTTCAATTTAGCCGCTCGGAAATTTGTAAATACTAATTTAAGATGATGTAAATGTTCCTCAAAAGTTTTTGAAAATATCAAAATGTCATCAATATACACTAATGCAATCTTGAAGTTAAGGTCCTTGAGCACTTTTGTCATGAGGCATTGAAATTTCATAGGAGAATTCATCATTCCAAATGGTAGACGATTGAATTCATACACTCTTTTATGTGTTATGAATGCACTCTTGTGTTTGGTTGCTGGATCTAGTGGGACCTGCCAAAAACCTGACTTTAAATCGAGCGTTGAGAATATTTCAGCTTGCGAGTCTGCTAGAGTGTCGAATACATCTGTCATGTGTAAGATTGGAAATGATACTGGCTCAGTAATACGATTGAGTGATCTGAAATCCACACATAGGCGAAATGAATTGTTCGGCTTCTTTACAAGAACAACAGGACTGTGCCATGGTGATTGTGATTCCTCTATGATGCCATACTTTTCCATTTCATCTAGTTGTTTTTCTAGTTCTTCACGCATTTTTGGAGTTTGACGGTATGGTGCAGCACTAACAGGTTTTGAATTGTCAGTATAGATTGGATGATAGTGCATATCTGTTTGTCCAAGTTCACTTAAGTCCTTTGCAAAGATGTCTCTGTTTTTCTCCAAAAAGCTTTTAAGTTGAAATCTTTGTCTTTCAGAAAGTTCACATTTATCTAAATCAAGGTTAAGATCAAATTTTGACTTTGTACTTATTTGCTCACTTTCAGGTTGGTTATTAACATGATTAATTTCAGCACTATTAATTTCCAAAAATTTCTGAATATTGTCTGAATGGACTGGAACGGCTTTAACAATCTTAGTTTTCTGTGGGAGCACTATTTCTTGATTTGTTGGATTTAACAGTCTGTATGTAACTAGCCCTTTGTTAACATTTGATATGGCTTTTGCACCCGCTAAATAATGTGATTTTGATGAGTCTACTTTTGGTTCCAATAAAAGTGTTGTTCCATGTTTAAATCTCTCCATACGCAATGCGAGCACAATTTCACTATGAGGTGGAATAATTGTTTCTGACAGAGTTTCTGCAATTCCTATCTGTGAGGTAATCTCTGTACTGGTTTCCACTGACACTGAATGAAGGTTAACGAATGATTCTGAATTATGGTGACCTTCACATTCCTGAATTGTGATCGTCATTTTACCAAAATCAGTTTTCACTTGATGTTCTTGAAGAAAGTCTATTCCTAAAATGATTCTTGCGTGAATTGTTTCAAAAACTCTAAATTTCTGTTGGATTTTAAATTTTCCAAAAGTTAATTGTAACACAGTTTCTCCTAGTATTGGATGTACTTCACCACATACTCCAACAGCACTGAATAATGAGGATCTTTGAATTTTTGCATAAGGTTTAACTTTCAGAAGCACATGTTTGCTGATGCAGCTGAAGGCAGCGCCACTGTCTATTAAACACTTTTCTGATTGATCTTGAATTGTTAGATTTATAAGGTTTCTTTGCAATGAGGCTGTGAACTCAAAATCTGGCTCTTGATCTGTGATTGGAGATAAGGCAGCACATCTTGGTTGTCGACAGCACCATCCTTTCTTATATTTTCTTCTAGCCATTATTTCACCATGTACATTACAGATCTGAAACTAAATGAATATTTGATAAGCCTAATATGCTTAAATAATACAAATAGCCATTCTTTACAACTAAGAAATAAAAATTATGATACAAAATGAGCTGTGAAAGCTGACTCTAGTAAATAGCAGTTCTTGAATGTCTGCTTTTTAAACAAATATAAATCTGACTAAAAAAATAAGACTAATGTACTTATCTTATGACAATTCTGTTGTAGAATCTGATCTTTTCCATTAGACTGTTCCTCATTTTGAAGCTGGTTCACACAATTTGTTGAATTTTGATTAGATTAAAAATTTTGAATTTATCTAAGTGTATTATTAAAGTACTTTGCTTTGAGCTCAGTTCATTGTTATGCAATTCATTCTTTGTGAAATAAAGATTTGACAGAAAACTCTCATGTACAAGGATTAGTCAAAGTAGTACCACCTCTATTTACAATGTAAGTATTAGGGAGATAAAAGCATTAAATTTTGATTTGAACCAAACATATTATAAAAAAAGAAGTACAAATTTACCCAAGAATGCTACTCCCACTACTAGCTATATGATGCTAGGTTGTTTTAATACATCTGTAGACTGTACTGTCTACTTATGACTCGGTCCTGAGTGTAAATGGTCCTTCAACTATGTGGGGAAAAAATTATAAGGCTTATCTAGGCTTATCAATTTCTAAAACTATATTTCATTGTACATATTTGAAATTTTTATACAACCACAGAAATTTTTGCAGTTGAAATACATGTAGGTATCCTGTCGTCGTCTTCCCAAGACGGATGGTTTCCAGATAATAACTTCAGTATAAGTAAAAAGGAAGCCATTAAATTATAACATAATATTTTTAATCATAAAAGGAAGCTTGGGATTGTTTTGGGGCGGTTATATATATATAGTCCCTAAGGTTTATGAATAAGGGTTCCAAAGGTGCCCAATACACACATAAATCTTGTGTCAGTACAAAAAGTTGTGTATAAGTATTTCAATTGTTCTGAAACTGTACCATAATATTTAATACCATAAGTAGAAGTTTGGGGTCTATTTTGTGGGTTATGGGGCAAACAGTAGAGGAATTGAGGGCCCAAAATAAACATTTTTGTAGATTCAAGACAATAAATTGGAGTTATCTTTCTTTGTCCAGAATGGTTGTTGAATTAATATTACCTAAAACCATTGCTTTATGAAATCTTCTTTGAAAATTGGAGTTATCTTTCTCTGTCCAGAATAGAAGTTGAATCGACTTAAAATAATGCTATATATTCAATATACAATGCAAAATTCACTTTACTACCAACTGATAAATTTAACCAGTCTTTAATAGCCATTCAGTGATTACAAGCACTTTGATTATCATTCTAGGGTTATCCCCTTTCACAAATGGAAAAATTTCTCAAGTTTGTCTCAACTAAATTTAGTGAAATGTGTATACAATGCTTATTACCGGTACCTCTAAACTCGGTTTAAGTTCAATTTTTAGCAGCTTCACTTTTACAGTTCTTGATTTATGTACCTTTATAACGTTATCATCACCATGACTGTATGACATTTACACTTTAATACTTTATGATGTATTAAAATGAGTAGTTGAATAATTACTGTTGCAAACTCCATTAAAAATTTGATTTGAGATCATTTTTATACAACCGCAAAAATTGAAAACTTTTTGGTTGTACATTGGTATCACGTTGGCATCATCGTCTTCATCCAAAGACATTCGGTTTTCGCACTCTAACTTCAGTAAAAGTAAAATAGAAATATATGAAATTTAGACACAAGATTTATGACCATGAAAGGAAGGGTGGGATTGATTTGGGGTATTTTGGTCTCAACAGTTTAGGAATAAGGGGCCAAATTAGCATTGTTCTTGGTTTTTGCTCTATAACTTAAGTATTGGTAAACAGAAGGTCTATGGCCACATAAGGAGGGTTGGGATAGATTTTGGTAATTTGAATTCCAACAGTGTAGGATTTAGGGGCCAAAAACAGGCCCCAAATAAGCATTTTTCTTGGTTTTTGAACAATAACTTTAGTATAAGTTAATAGAAATCTATAAAGGTTTATGACCACAAAAGGAAGGTTTGGATTAATTTTGGAGTTTTGGTCCCAAGGAATAAGGGGCCAAAATTAAACTTTGTTTGATTTCATCAAAAAAATGAATTCTTGGGGTTCTTTGATATGGTGAGTCTTTAACATGTACTTAGATTTTTGATTAAGGGCCCAGTTTTCAAGTTGGTCCAAATCGGGGTCAAAAATTATTATACTAAGTATTGTGCAATAGCAAGAAATTTTCAATTGCGCAGTATTCTGCAATAGCAAGAAATCTTCAATTGCACAGTATTGTTCAATAGCAAGAAATGTTCAATTGCACAGTATTGCACACTTGTAAGAAATCTCCAATTGCACAGTATTGTGCAATATCAAGAAATTTTTAATTGCACAGTATTGCACAATAGCAAGAAATATCTAATTGCACAATATTGCCCAATAGCAAGAAATTTTCAATTGCACAGTATTGCCAATAGCCAGAAATATTCAATTGCACAGGATTGTCCCGTTTTCAAATTGGTCTACATTAAGATCCAAAGGGCCAAAAATTGAACTTTGTTTCATTTCAACAAAAATTGAATTCTTAGGATTCAAACGCATTGATCTCAGCAATTTCTTCACTGTCGTTCCCTCAATAACTGCATTAAACAGTTTCTAATCATTATTCATTCAAAACCATTTTATTATACCAATGCCTCACACACAACATATTATAGTATGCTGTTGTCTATCAGTCCATCATCCACACTTCATACAATAACTAGAAAACACTTCCCCCTACTCTCAAGAAACTTTGTTGAAATGTTTATATCTATTGACATTAGCTCCACATCGATTTTATAAATTTTAGAATTTTCATTTCCATGTTATGAAGAGAGATTTTATCCTTAAAAAAGAGAGAATTTTCCAATTTTGAACAATAACACAAAAATGCATCCATCACCTTTAATTAAACTTTGGGGAATTGTTTACACTATTGAACTAAGGTCCCTTTTGATTGTAATAAATTTCAGATTATACATTTCTGTGTTATGAATTTTTATATATGCTAAAAAAAAATAAGGGATTATATAGTTTTTGGACACCTATAAGTGCAGGAGTTTCTGGCTACATTGAAAACCCATTGGAGGCCTTCAGCTGTTGTCTACTCTATGGTTGGGTTGTTGTCACTTTGACACTTTCCTTATTTCCCATCTTAATTATTCACATAAACACTTCCACATCATTTTATAAAACTTGGGTGAATTGTCTATGTCTGTTGACTTCGGCTACATTCCAAAATTTAAAACAAGATTAACAACTACAGGTCCCCAAATAGCCTTCAACAATGACAAAAGCTCATACAGCACAGTCAGCTATAAAAGACCTTAAAATGACAAATATAAAACAAATGAAATGAGAAAACAAATAGACTAATAATTGTACAAAACAAAATAGTTCAACCTTTAAGCAAGCTTTAAAGGAATCAAGACATAGCATGCGCTTAGAGTGCAGCTATTTATTAACAAACTCTATATTCAAACACTCAAACAACTAATTCATAGAGAGGGGTGGAAGTTGAAGCCCCCTTTTTTATCAGTCAATGCATTTGAATGAAGACATGTACACATCAACTCAATTTGTTAATACACATTTCCAGTCTAGCTTTCAATACATTTGTAACGACCTTTAACCCCACTGACAATTTGCGTCTGTGTCCATACTTGTTTATTTTTCACAAAATATATTTTCTTTCCAATAATTAAGATATCTATCATTAAGTTTGGTATGAATTGCATATAATAAACGCCTTTTTGAAATAGTATCATGATTTTTCCAAACATGTGAAATATTTAATGTAGCAAGTAACTGTTCAATCTTTTTAGCAAATCCATTGGTTGATTGCAGGTTTGAACAATACATCTTTAGTAAACAATTGTTATTATATTTTATTACATGCAACCAGAAGCCAATTGATAATTTTAAAGCTTCTATAAAAACTGGATACATTCCAAGTTCAGCTAAATTAACAGCTGATTTATTTACTTCAATTAAAGTTTTTGCAAATTTAATATGAATTTTGATGGTAGCCAATGACCAATATTTTGACTCTAGATTTGTAATATCTTTCATCTTATAAAGAGACTAAACTTCCCTACAGTAAAGAAGTATAGGTTTAACACAAGAATCAAAAAGTTTTATGTGAGGTAATACATTGATATCTTCAGTTTTCTAATACAAAATATAGCTTTTGAGGCTTTGTCCAAAGAAGTGTCACGGCTTCTGTAAAACTACCAGATGGTTTAAACAGTTTACCCAAATATTTATATTCTGTACAGTGTTTCAAAATATTATCACTAAAATCAAACTTGTCTTTTGTAATTTTTTTACCCGATTTGTTAAAAATCATAACTTTGGTTTTGTCAAGATTTACTGTTAAATCCCAACTAGTACAATATAAACTAAGCTTGTCAAGGCATTTTTGAAAGTCATTAGCAGATTCAGAAATAAGGACTAAATCATCAGCGTATAACATACATGCTATAACATTATCATTTAACTTAGATGTAGTCAAACATAGATGGTAAAATCATTAATATATATAGAAAATAATGTAGGGCTTAAAATACACCCTTGTTTTACCCCAACTGAGGAATTAAACAAATCAGTGATACCTTCCGAGATCTTTACCGAGTACAAAACCTCTTTATACATATCTTTCATTATACTAAAAAAGGAACCATATAAAAATATATGTTGTAATAAGACAATTTGTAAAAGAGACATCACTGTTAATAGTATGAAAAGCCTTCTTGAAATCAATGAAACAGGCATATATCTTTTTTGATGATTTAAATGCTTTATCAATTATGTTTTTTTGAGTTAAAACATCATCACTTGTTCGACTTCCCTTTCTGAATCCAATTTGCTCACGACAAATAAGTTCATTTCCTTCAAGATACTTTTCTAATCTGTTATATAAAACTTTAAGAAAAAAAACCTAAACAACTTGATAGGGCTATACCTCGTTAATTAGATGGATCATTAAAACAACCACCCTTAAAAATGGGCTTAATAAAAAAAAATCTCCATAAAGTTGGGTAGATACCAGACTTAAGAATAAGATTAAACAATTTTACATAAACATCAATATTCATATAACAAGATATTTGTAACATTGCATTTGTAATACAATCTGAACCACTTGTTTTATTATTCTTTAAATATTTTGCTGCAATAACTAGTGGGATTTTCAGTGACACTAGAGCAATAGAAAAGCCACTCTTCTTATGAAAGAGATAGAAAAGGTATAAAAACAGGAGAGACAATTTACGCATAAAAACCGATATGCATAGGGATGAATATCTCTTAAAACACAAAACCATTATATTTCTGTTATACAACCACTATAAATAAAGTATATGTTAAAGCTAAATTTGTATATATATGATTTTTTAATTGCCAAACATGCTGTTAATTGAACAACCTATTGTTCAACATAGGGGTGTGTAAAAAACTCAGCGGCCAGATTTGACTACATTTTTTTCTTTTTTTTTTGAAAGAAATATATATCAAACCTTAATAATGTAGCTTTCTGAGTATCAAATTATTAATGTGTTCCGAAATGTAGTTTCGTCACAAGAATTTTTCAAAGTTGTGTCATTTTGTCTATATAAATGTCGGTAAATTCGTATGATTGAGCACACCGACAAGTATATCGTTGGGACAACTCGATATATTTTAATTAATATACGTGAAAGATTACCTATTAATGTGAAGTTTATCAAAATCATCATAACATACTTTTTTTACTACAATGTAACCTCGAGGTTCAACGTTGATAGAAAAAAAAATCCCAGAAATTTTTTGAATGATATTGTAAATGATATTAACCTTCGAATTCTTTTAATATCGGAATAGAAAATATGTGATCCGAATTAACCATGCACGTGTGTTACAGAAGATTATGCACTTTTATGATGTACAGGGGGTAAGGTTTTTTCTTAAACAATATAATGATCCCAAATTTAATGAATTTTGTTGGCAATACTTTAATATAAACACTACATATAGCAAAGTATACGTTAAATCTCAATGTATTATTATTAGGAAAAATGTTTGACTCGGTAAAAAAATCTTACCCCTCCCCCCGTATTGCATGCAATGTTTGAAACCTAAGGGATTCGCACTAACTGCCTAAAAAGAGCCCGCTCCAGTCTTGAATCAGTGATTTTGTTTATGATAAACAAAATATTCTTTCACACTGAAAGGGGCCCAGCTTGTCAAAACAACTAAGATTTGCAAAACATTACCAACAAAAACCTTCAGTTGGCCAATCTTACTGGAATCTGATTATCTCTACTGATAAATAATGCAACACTAATTACACATAATCATTTAAGTTTTGGAATGAATTTATATATATATAATCACAAAGAATGTTTCTCATTGGTATACATTTCTATGCTCTTATCTTTTCGGAGTTTATATTGGATATTAAAAATTGCTGCATGAAAGAGACTAGCTCCACATTCCTATGCATGTGATTGCCATATGTACAATAATCATTCCATAAAACATCCGTTTGATATCCTTTAAATGCATGACACTGTCTAGTGGTTTTTCTGCCACAATTACAAGGAAAACCTGGCTAAACTTGTGCTAAATCAAATACTTGAATCTTACATCGCTATTGATGTTAAGTAAAGCATTTAGTTTAAAGGGCCATCCGGAACTGCTGGGTTTTATGACAGTCTTCCTTCCATACAGACCATCGCTGCAAAATAATTTGAACATTCAATTAGATGATTATAATATTATTTGGCAATCCAAAGAGAACCTGAAAAAATTAGACCAAAATGAACAGAGACCCCAAAAAAAGCCAATTTTACTTTACAATGAAATTAAAAAAGAAGTTAGTTGCATGTAAAATCATCTTTTGGCTGACGACAAAAAATAAATAAAATCTAAATTTTGTCAGTAGCATTTTCCACCGGTAAAAATATATATCATGCAACATAATCAACTTTACTAATTGGGAGAAAATCAAGGTGTTCCGACCATTGGATAGTATTTTAAAAAAAATAATGAAAGGATGGCATGATTACAAGTTTGAACCCTGACGACACTGAAATAAAAAAAATCAAGCATTTACCTATCATTTAAGAATTGAATGCTTCTTTTTGTAAATTTATTGGGTGGTAAAAGCGTTGACCGAAGTACATTTTGTATGAAGCGCGGAAGCGCTTCATTCTAAAAATGTACGCACGGTCAACGCTTTTACAACCCTATAAAGTTTCAAAAAGAAGTATTCAATACTTATAATTACATTTTTTTAGCTTAAATCATGAAAACACGATTTTTATCCAGTTTTATTTAATTCACCTGTGCACTTTTTTGTCGGACCTCGTGTCATCATGCATGATAAATGTTATTGTCTGATGCAATTGTCCACGGAATAACATGTTAGCCAATCAGAATAACGTATTATAATGAAACTTACATCTAATGTAATTATATGATGATACACTGAGGTGATAAACTTAACAATAAATATTTTACCTGATTCGTAATCATATTCTCATTATGTTGACACATCTTTATGGAACGCCATCACTGCCTTATAATAAGAAAATACTATGACATGATGCAAATGTTGCTTACATGATGTGAATTCTTCTTTACATGATGTGAATTCTTCTTTACATGATGTGAATTCTTCATTACATGATGTGAATTCTTCTTTACATGATGTGAATTCTTCTTTACATGATGTAAATTCTTCTTTTCATGGAAAACTTCATTACATTATGTGAAAACTTCATTACATTATGTGAAAACTTCATTACATGATGTGAAAGTTTAATTACATGATACGAAACTTTCTTTACGTTATTTTAAAAAATATTTATGTCGTAAGGGAGCTACCATGCTACCATTTGATTTTTATGGGGGGGGGGGGGGGGGGGAGGGGGGCTAGGATGAAAAATTTTGTCCTGCCTTTTTTTTTAGTTGTAATCTCTGTCCTGCCTTTTTATTTTTCAGTCTATTCGGTCCTACCTTTTTTTTTTCTTAGCTTATCCTGACTTTTTTACAACAATTGTCATCCTGCCTTTTTTTTGCCAAGTTACTCATCCTGCCTTTTTTTTTCAAATTTCATCCCAGCCAATCTGAAAGAGCTTGGTATATCAACAATTGGGGAGAGAACTGCATTTCGAGAGGCTTCAAACAACTTTGTTAATGAAATTCCACCTGCATGGATGGATATTGCTTCACGAAGGAGTATTGGTTAGTTATAAACAAATACACATTTAAATTATGATTGCATTCAGACCCGTAGCCAGATATTTCCAAAAAAAAGGGGGGGGGGTCCATAGTTATAGTTCAAGCAGATACTCAACTTTCACATTTACAATTCAAAAAGAACTTATTGTCCTTATTTGTTTTCAAATGAGGGGAGGTTTGGTCATACGAACCCCTCGAACCTGGTGTAGTGCCCTGGCTACGGGTATGGAATTTCACACATTTTAAAACATATGGGTTTATTACTAGGCTGAAGTACGTTCACTCTTCACTCTTCACTCTTCACTCTTCACTCTTCAATCTTCACTTTTCACTATTCACTTTTCATTATTCACTATACATTATTCAAAATTCATGAAAAGTGAATATTTTTTTTTCACTTTTCACTATTCAAGTTCACCAAATTGAATAACTTGGATATCTATTTATTCCGCTTTGCATATTATCTATCAAATTCTATCAGTAAGCAAAATGGGTTTATATATAGGAAGATGAGGTATGAGTTCCAATGAGACAAGTTCACTCTCCATCCAAATAACAAATTAACAATAGGTGTCCGTTTTATGCGGTACTCGTCCGTTGGATGTACGTACGTTCAACATCCGTTCTGTCTTGCATTTTTTCACCACAACGAGGAAATTGGAGGGTGGTTTCTTCCAAAACTTTGTCTAAATCATCAATATCGGTGAAAGAACATGATGTCAGCCCATAATGTGTCATCCTGCGATATATACTAGTAGTTCTTTCAGAAACAGCTAACAATTTGCTTATGTCTTTAATAGAAAATCCTCGTTCTAGCAGATTTTCCAGAACAGTCTGGGATATCTCATACTTTTTTCTTGAATCTTTCATTTGCATAGGTGCAGGATTCCCGAATGTTATGCATACCACACGTAATTTCATCATATCAGACGAACTGACAAGACCTTAACACTGTAGGTCGTATTTAGAAAGTTTGCATACAATGCTTGGTGTGATGTTTTCTTCGTCAAATCTTTTGCAAAGGCTCTCGAAGCTTAGTTTGTGTAAGATGTCCTCCATTGTGTTTTTATTTGTTTAAATGCAAATGGCGACTTTCATATCATTTATAGAAAATTAAAGTAGTTTATATCATGGAGATGACATTTTACATGACGTATATAAGATGACGTGCACAACACGTAATGCAGTTCTAGCATCACGTACTGCAATATCCATATTATGGAACGCCATGACTGTCTTCTGATGTTGATTGTTTAATATGTTCGGTGCTTTATCCATTATATTCAGTAGTATGTATATTATGTTCAGTAGTATGTATATTATGTTCAGTAGTATGTATATTATGTTCAGTAGATATCCCATTATGTTCAGTAGTTATTACATTATGTTCAGTAGTTATTACATTATGTTCAGTAGTTTTGACATTATATTCGGTGCTTTGGTTATTATGTTCAGTAGTTTCATTATTATATGCAGTGGTATCTAAATTATGTTCGGTACATCTGACGTTATATTTAGTACAGTTTTCATTATGTTCAGTACTTTCGACATTATGTTCAGTAGATTCAATATTATTTGCAGTTCATTATGTAATACCTTCAGTAGTCCCGGTTTCTTTATATTCAGTAGACTATTCATTATGTTCAGTATAAGCATCGGTATTATATTCGGTTCGTTCAACTTTATGTTCAGTGGTTGTATCATTATGATGATGTAGTAAAAGTCGGGAAGTCAATAACGGAAATTGTCGGAAAAAAACGAACGCGGATATTTTTGACGAACGTTTTATTCATGAATACCTTTACGTGATTGAATGAAAATGGAAGAAATGGAAGCAGTTTTAAATCGGTGTGGTTTACGTTCCCAAGTTGGCATTTTCCACCAGGAAAAAATAACTCCTGACTTAATTTGTAAGTTGTCGCTAAAAGATTTCGCATATTTAAGTACGAACGACAGGAGAAAAATAATGGAATGAAGAAAAGCTTGTGTACATTTCAGCAGCATTATTAGGACTAAGAATTATAACCAGTTTATCATTCCCTAAAGAAGCACTGAAATCCCTGCTTGAAATCGATTTAACTGTTATGGAAATTCGTGAGATATTTGGTGTATCGGAGAGTACAATATATCGGAATATGAAAATGTATAATTTGAGTAAACTTGAATTTTCTAACATTTCTGACAAGGATTTAGATGCTGTTATTGCAAAACAGGTAGTGGAATTTCCTTGCTATGGAGTGATTCTTCTAAAGCAGATATTAGCCCAACAAAACATTAAGGTTTGTTCCAAAACCCCAGTCCTAAATTGAATATTTTTAAGCACTAGGGCGAATATTTGCTTTAGAAGAATCACTCTACAGCAAGGAAATTCCACTACCTGTTTTGCAATAACAGCATCTAAATCCTCGTCAGAAATGTTAGAAAATTCAAGTTTACTCAAATTATACATTTTCATATTCCGATAAATTGTACTCTCCGATACACTAAACATCTCACTAATTTCCATAACAGTTAAGTGATCTTTTTTTTTATAATTTATTATTTTTCTTCATGGATCTACAAGTATCAACATATATTTATATTGTGGCACAACGAGCAGACAAATGAAATAGAAAAAAGCATTATAAGCATTCTATGAACTAACACTTAGAAATCTATGGATTAAGTATAGTAATAACATTATCATTAATAAAGTTATAGTAGTGCAAGAAATATCTATGAGCATACATATGGTATGGTATAACAGTATACAGATAATTTCAAATGCTCATATACATACATGTTAAATTTAATTAATGACATTAGCCCAGGGGTTCCAGTACAAGTTGTGTTCTTCCACACTTAAGTATTTTGAAGAAATATGTTTCTCTAAAATCAAGTTTTCTTTTATGTAGTTTTGAAGACCTTTTATATTAGGTTTTATATCTTGCATCTTACATCTGTAAATAAAGTACTTCGTCAGTAAGATAACTTTATTTTTAATAAAGTTCAATTTACAATTTTCATAGAGGCCAAAAATGACAATTTTCAAATTAAGTGGAATTTCGATAAGAACCTTATCGAAAATCCATGAATTTAGATTGTGCCAAATGTCGGCTACAATATGACAACCCCAAAGTAAATGTTCTATAGTTTCAGGCTCTTCCTTGCAAAATGTACACAAATTACAACTAACAAGCTTCATTTTAAAACGTAAAGCATTTGTCCCTAAAATATAATGAATAATTCTATATTGAAACCAACATAACCTAGTGTTTTTTGAAACCTTGGTAACACACAAGTGTATTTTTTTCCAATTTTCTACAACTTTGTTAAGAATACCTTCCCATTTTTTTTCTGCTACAAAATCTGTAGGTAAGATTCCTTGATTTAAAATAGTATACATGTCCTTTGAGCCCTTTTCGGACTTGAAGAAAATATTAATATTAAAAGGTATAATAGCCTGATGTTTTTTTTCTCTTTCAGTGTTGATTCCAATATCTTGTAGCCACTTTTTTAGTGCTAATATAAGTCCATAAAACTGTAGAAACATGGGTTTAAAATTATACATTATTTCAAAATTTTGATATGTTAATATATTTCCATGTTCATCTAACAGGTCATTTACAGTCCATACCCCATGGTTTGCCCAATTTTTATAGTAAACGCTGACATTATCAATTTTGATATGTTCGTTATGCCATATAGATGTAGAAATGACTTCCTCAAAATAAAATGGATGTCTGAGTTTTGACATAGTTTTCCAGGCATGAAAAACTTCATCCCAAAATTTGTTTTTTGATTTTTTAGTAATTCCAAAATAAGCCAACTCTGTAAAATTTATATTTTGGGTGGAGGTAAATAATTGAATCCACTTAGATTTTGACTTTAATAATCTTCTAACCCAAGTTAGTTTTAAACCTTGTATAAAATTTCTCAAATTAATCATTTTTAGGCCCCCTCGGAAGTATTCCTGACATAGAAGGTCCCGCTTGATCTTGTCAGGCTTATCATCCCAAATGAATGAATACATTTTACTATTAAGTTGACTTAGCATATTATCATCTGGTCCTGGGATAGACAGGAACAGATGATTAAATTTTGATATAATTAATGACTTTATAATTGTTATTTTAACAAATGGGGTAAGTGACTGTTTTGACCATTTTTGTAATATTTTTTCTATTTCTTGTATTCGAGGAGCATAATTTAGATTTAACATTCTATCTAAATCAACACAGAAAGTGATACCCAATAATTTGAAGGTACTGAAACCCCATTTCAGTCCCCACTTTACACATATTTTGTCTTGACTAAGTGATCTTAAATCGATTTCAAGCAAGGATTCCAGTGCTTCTTTGGGAATGAAAAACTTGTTATAATTCTTAGTCAAAATATTGCTGCTGAAATGTACACAAGCAATTCTTCATTCCATTATTTTTCTCCTGTCGTTCATACCTAAATATGCGAAATATTGTAGCGACAACTTACAAATTAAGTCAGGAGTTATTTTTTCCTGGTGGAAAATGCCAACTTGGGAACGTAAACCACAACGATTTAAAACTGCTTTTATTTCTTCCATTTTCATTCAATCACGTAAAGGTATTCATGAAAAAAACGTCCGCCAAAAATATCCGCGTTCGTTTTTTTCCGACAATTTCCGTTATTGGCTTCCCGACTTTTACTACATCATCATAATGATACAACCACTGAACATAAAGTTGAACGAACCGAATATAATACCGATGCTTTTACTGAACATAATGAATAGTCTACTGAATATAAAGAAACCGGGACTACTGAATGTATTACATAATGTACTGCAAATAATATTGAATCTACTGAACATAATGTCAAAAGTACTAAACATAATGAAAAATGTACTGAATAGAAAGTCAGAAGTACCGAACATAATTTAGATACCACTGCATATATTAATGAAACTACTGAACATAATAACCAAAGCACCGAATATAATGTCAAAACTACTGAACATAATGTAATAACTACTGAACATAATGTAATAACTACTGAACATAATGTAATAACTACTGAACATAATGGGATATCTACTGAACATAATATACATACTACTGAACATAATATATATACTACTAAATATAATGGATAAAGCACCGAACATATTAAACAATCAACATCAGAAGACAGTCATGGCGTTCCATATCACATCATAAAGTATTCGCATCATGTACAAAGGTTTTCACGTAAGGAAAGATTTGCATCATGTAATAAAACAATCGCATCATGTACAAAGGTTTTCACGTAAGGAAAGATTTGCATCATGTAATAAAACAATCACATCACGTAAAGAAGTTTTCACATCATGTAATGAAGTTTTCACATCATGTAATGAAGTTTTCACATCATGTTATGAAGTTTTCACATCATGTACAGAAGTTTTCACATCATGTAAAGAAAAATTCACACCATGTAAAGAATAATTCACATCATGTTAAGAAAAATTCACATCATGGAAAGAAAAATTCAGCAGCATTTGCATTATGTCATAGTATTTTCTTATTATAAGGCAGTGATGGCGTTCCATATAAGAAGTTTTCACATCATGTAATGAAGTTTTCACATCATGTAATGAAGTTTTCACATCATGTAATGAAGTTTTCACATCATGTAATGAAGTTTTCACATCATGTTATGAAGTTTTCATATCATGTACAGAAGTTTCACATCATGTAAAGAAAAATTCACATCATGTAAAGAAGAATTCACATCATGTAAAGAAAAATTCACATGTAAAGAAAAATGCACATCATGTAAAGAAAAATTCACATGTAAAGAAAAATTCAGCAACATTTGCATTATGTCATAGTTTTTTCTTATTATAAGGCAGTGATGGCGTTCCATATAAGAAGTTTTCACATCATGTAATGAAGTTTTCACATCATGTACAGATGTTTTCACATCATGTACAGATGTTTTCACATCATGTACAGATGTTTTCACATCATGTACAGATGTTTTCACATCATGTACAGATGTTTTCACATCATGTAAAGAAAAATTCACATCATGTAAAGAAGAATTCACATCATGTAAAGAAAAATTCACATCATGTAAAGAAGAATTCACATCATGTAATGAAGAATTCACATCATGATAAGAAAAATCACATCATGTAAAGAAGAATTCACATCATGTAAGCAACATTTGCATCATGTCATAGTATTTTCTTATTATAAGGCAGTGATGGCGTTCCATAGTACAGTCATGATAGAAAATAAATGAATAATATGGTGGCAAAGTAACACAGATACAATTTCAGACAATTCTATACACTGTTCCACAAGTTATTGTCTGGACACTAAAAAAACTGCTTATTGGGTCCCTTTTATACCCCTTATTCCTAATTCAAAGTGACCATAGCCCCAAAAATCAATCCCAATCTTCCTTTTGTGGTTTCAAACCTTGTTTCAATTTCAAAGATTTATATTTACTTATATTTAAGTAATTGGCAAATTTCCAGTTATACTTAAGTTATTTGCAAATTTCCAATGGAGTTTATTATACTGCAGTTATTGTCAAATTTCCAATGGAGTTTACTACAAGTAATACTGAAGTTATTGGCAAATTACCAATACACATTTTATAAAGCAGTGTGAAGTAGTTTCAACATAACTTTTGGATTACCTCCTTTACACTGCTTTGAAATTGTCTTATCTAATAAAATTGAGAATGGAAATGGGGAATGTGTCAAAGAGACAACAACCCGACCAAATAAAAAAACACAACAGCAGAAGGTCACCAACAGGTCTTCAATGTAGCGAGAAATTCCCGCACCTGGAGGCGTCCTTCACTCAGCTGGCCCCTAAACAAACATATTCTAGTTCAGTGATAATGAACGCCATACTAATTTCCAAATTGTACACAAGAAACTAAAATTAAAATAATACAAGACTAACAAAGACCAGAGGCTCCTGACTTGGGACAGGCGCAAAAATGTGATTGGGTTAAACATGTTTATTTGACCTCTAGTCAATGTGGGTAAACGCATAACAATACGTACATTTAAAAATCAATTCAAGAGAAGTCCGAGTCTGATGTCAGAAGATGTAACCAAAGAAAATAAACAAAATAACAATTATACATAAATAACAACAGACTACTAGCAGTTACTGACATGCCAGCTCCAGACTTCAATTAAACTGATTGAAAGATTATGATTTCATCATATGAATATCAGGCACAATCCTTCCCGTTAGGGGTTTAGTATCATACCATCATAACATATTTACTTTACTATAACAACTGAACCATGAACATGAGGTCAAGGTCAGATGACACCTGCCAGTTGGACATGTACACCTTACAGTCCTTCCATACACCAAATATACTAGACCTATTGCTTATAGTATCTGAGATATGGACTTGACCACCAAAACTTAACCTTGTTCACTGATCCATGAAATGAGGTCGAGGTCAAGTGAAAACAGTCTGACGGGCATGAGGACCTTGCAAGGTATGCACATACTAAATATAGTTATCCTATTACTTACAATAAGAGAGAATTTAACATTTCAAAAAATCTTAACTTATTTTTAAAGTAGTCACTGAACCATGAAAATAAGGTCAAGGACATTGGACATGTGACTGACGGAAACTTCGTAACATGAGGCATCTATATACAAAGTATGAAGCATCCAGGTCTTCTACATTCTAAAATATATAGCTTTTAAGTAGTTAGCTAACACCGCCGCCGGATCACTATCCCTATGCCGAGCTTTCTGCAACTAAAGTCGCAGGCTCGACAAAAATGAACATATGACATGGAAACTTTGTAAAATCAAAAATTTGAAACACTAAAATTAACATAATTCTTTTAAAAACAAGAATGTGTTCATAGAACACGGATGTCCCACTTGCACTATCATTTTCATATGTTAATCTCTTTTAACCTGAAGAGGGACAGACTGGCGTACGGACGAAACAACCGAGAAACATAATGCCCCTGAGTGGGACATAAAAACGTAGAGCTGAAATCTCAATTAGCTTTATAACTTTCATTTTACCTATCTTAACATATACACTTTACAGATCATCACATACACAAATTAATATCATTTTCAGTAAAAACATGTATTTAATTTTCAGCATTGGCTAGAGGTATATGGGGAGGGTTGAGATCTCACAAACATGTTTAACCCCGCCGCATTTTTGCGCCTGTCCCAAGTCAGGAGCCTCTGGCCTTTGTTAGTCTTGTATTATTTTAATTTTGGTTTCTTGTGTACAATTTGGAAATTAGTATGGCGTTCATTATCACTGAACTAGTATATATTTGTTAAGGGGCCAGCTGAAGGACGCCTCCGGGTGCGGGAATTTCTCGCTACATTGAAGACCTGTTGGTGACCTTCTGCTGTTGTTTTTTTATTTGGTCGGGTTGTTGTCTCTTTGACACATTCCCCATTTCCATTCTCAATTTTATTTAAAATTATCTAGACTCTTATGAATGGAAATGATGTTCCTTGTATTCCCGTACGTACATATAAAATTCGAATTCTTTACATCACAAAAAGGAAAACATATGGCAAGGGATGACCGATGAGGATAAAATAAGGCATAGATCCATACTACCAGTTAACAGATATACCTTTGATATAATAATAAAACTAGAGGCTCTAAAGAGCCTCTGTCGCTCACCTTGGTCTATGTGAATATTAAACAAAGGAAGCAGATGGATTCATGACAAAATTGTGTTTTGGTGATGGTGATGAGATGTAAACAGTCTTTCTGCTTACAATTATCTCTATCTATAATGAACTTGGCCCAGTAGTTTTAGTGGAAAATGTTAATAAAAATTTACAAATTTTATGAAAATTGTTAAAAATTGACTATAAAGGACAATTACTCATAAAGGGGTCAACTAACCATTTCGGTCACATTGACTTATTTGTAAATCTTACTTTGCTGAACATTATTGCGGTTTATAGTTTATCTCTATCTATAATAATATTCAAGATTATAACCAAAAACAGCAAAATTTCCTTAAAATTACCAATTCAGGGGCAGCAACCCAACAACGGGTTGTCCGATTCAACTGAAAATTTCAGGTCGATAGATCTTAACCTGATAAACAATTTTATCCATGTCAGATTTGCTCTAAATGCCTTGGTTTTTGAGTTATAAGCCAAAAACTGCATTTTACCCCTATGTTCTATTTTTAGTTTTTACGGCCATCAAATCAAGAGTCACCGGACACATTTTTTAAATAAGATACCCCAAAGATGATTGTTGCTAAGTTTTGAATAATTTCGCCCAGTAGTTTCAGAGAAGATTTTTGTAAAAGATAACTAAGATTTACGAAAAATGGTTTAAAACTGACTATAAAGGGCAATAACTCATAAAGGGGTCAACTGACTATTTCGTTCACGTTGACTTATTTGTAAATCTTACTTTGCTGAACATTATTGCTGTTTACATTTTATCTCTACCTATAATAATATTCAAGATAATCACCAAAAACAGCAAAATTTCCTTAAAGTTACCGATTCAGGGGCAGCAACCCAACAACGGGTTGTGTGACTCATCTGAAAATTTCAGGGCAGATAGATCTTGACCTGATAAACAATTCTGATCCCGTCAGATTTGCTCACGTGGATTTGCTCTAAATGCTTTGGTTTTTGAGTTATAAGCCAAAAACTGCATTTTACCCCTATGTTCTATTTTTAGCCATGGCGGCCATCTTGGTTGGTTGGCCGGGTCACATCACACATTTTTTAAACTAGATACCCCAATGCTGATTGTGGCCAAGTTTAGTTTAATTTGACCCAGTTGTTTCAGAGGAGAAGATTTTTGTAAAAGTTAACAACGACGACGGACGCAATGTGATGGGAAAAGCTCACTTGGCCCTTCTGGCCAGGTGAGCTAAAATACGCACACTATTTATATTACAAGCATGAGTGCGTCTCTTAAAAAGTACAAAAATAAAATAGAATTCCATAACAATATTTTGTATCATACATTAAGTAAACCAATGCTAGATACATAACTATTATACATTGATTCCCTGTGTGCAGCTTTATACGACCACAGAGATCCAACCCTGAACAGTTGTGGGCAAAAATGGACACAATAACAGCACTTGATACAGGTCAGCATTTGGATTGTAAATAAATATTTGACACACAATATGTTTCTGACACAGCCATAATAACTGTGTCAAAGAACTTAAATTGGTTATGTGGTTTAAATTTATATTCACTTTTATGCTTTTGTGCCATACACTATGCTGTTGAAAATCGACCTCCCCCAGTCATTGTTTTTGCAAAAGAAAAATACAACTTTTCTTTTTAATTTTTGAAATCCTACAATTTCTAATTTACCCCCCCCCCCCCCCCCCCCCCTTTTTCCCGATTATTATTTTCACCTCCGCCTTTCCCTTTTCAAAAAAAAATTCTTTTCCTCACGATACGGTCATGATATCAATTAATGGGGTTAGCAATCATAATTACCCATTTAAAATACATTATTCTTTTAAAGGGGTTGGATTACCTCTCTCAACATTGTCTTAATCGTCCATTTACCAGGAAATGTTTTCCTCCTTTTTTGGCCCCATCTCATAAAGCCTTGATCTCCCAAAGACAGTTCTAACCATCCCTTTGTGGTATAATTTCAGAAAGATTCATACACTTAATCAAACACAAGTAATTGTCAGGAAACTACTAAAATGCTTATTTTTGTCCCTTTTTTAGCCCTTAATTCCTAAACTGCTGGGACCATAACCCCAAAAAAATCAATCCTAAACTTCCTGATATGGTTATAAAACTTGTGTGTAAATTTCATGGATTTCTATTCACTTATACTCAAGTTATTGTCCGGAAACCGACTGTCTTCAGACTAGATAGACGAGGACAACGTCATACCAATATACGATCGCAAAATTCGTTTAAAATGTGTTCATAGAAAATGGAATTCATAAATAGCATATACTGGATTTGTCCTGGACTAGATTGATTTTAAAATTTCATTTAATTTTATGTTTTATTTCTGCAGTTCCTTGTCATCTGTTTTTAACCTAAATCAATTTGCTGTTATAGGAACCTCCGGGGTTACCCCTTGCTTCCCTCTACATAGTAGCCAGCTATAGGTCATAAAGCTTTGAAATAAGCAGGTAACGCTACCGCCAGAGCTTTCTGTGACAGAAGTTGCAGACTAACAAACTAGAGGCTCTCAAGAGCCTGTATCGCTCACCTTGGTCTATGTGCAGATTAAACAATGGACACAGATACATTCATGACAAAATTGTGTTTTGGTGATTGTGATGTGTTTGAAGATCTTACTTTACTGAACATTCTTGTTGTTACAATGATCTCTTTATATAATGAACTTGGCCCAGTTATTACAGTGGAAAATATTTTCTAAAAATTACGAAAATTGTTAAATAATTACTATAAAGGGCACTAACTCTTTAAGGCCTAAACTAACAATTTTGGTCATGTTGACTCATTTGTAGATCCTACTTTGCTGATCACTATTGCTGTTTACAGTTTATCTCTATCTATAATAATATTCAAAATAATAACCAAAAACTGCAGTTTCCTTAAAATTACTTATTCTAGGGCAGCAACCCAACAACAGGTTGTCTGTTTTGTCTGAAAATTTCAGGGCAGATAGATCTTGACCTAATAATCAATTTCACCCCTGTCAGATTTGCTCTAAAAAGCTTTGGTTTCAGAGATATGACCCAAAATCTACATTTAGCCCTCATGTATTATTTTTAGCCATGGCGGCCGTCTTGGTTGGTTGGCGTTGGCAGGGTCACCGCACACTTTTTTTTAACAAAATACCTCAATGATGATTATGGCCAAGTATGGTTAAATTTGGACCAGTAGTTTTAGAGAAGATTTTGTAAAAGATTAGAAAAAAATACAAATCAAAGAGCAGAATTCTCTGAGGGATACGATTGCCATAGTTTTCATTGACACATGTATAGCAGTTCTGCCAAATTTTCATTAAACAAATGCATGAGATTTGGCCAAAATTCAAAAGATCAAAGAGGAAAGAAATAGATCCAAGAATACTGTTGCAAAAAAAGCATGAACATGCGCGAGTCTCAAGCATTTTTGGCCGGTAACCCTGGTACAGCTGGATAGTATTATTCTCTAAACTAATTCAACTGCAAATGCAAAATGTAACAATCTGAATAGTCACTCAACTTAAAGAATAGCCAATCCCCGTTACAAGTGTATGAGCCATGTACTTATTGTGTTTTATCGAATTATAGTTATCCTGTACCATTGTAAACTCGTACCATTAAAAAAAACCTTGTACCAATGCAAACTCGTACCATTGCTAACTCGTAACAACTTATTTAAATGCATTCAAATGGTGTTAAATGATGAATATACATGATATACGTTACTTTCACCCAATACCTCTTAAGTCTGTAAAATGTATATAATTTGAAAGTACAATGACCAATTTGTAGCTTATGTTCCTTGTATATTGGATAGAAAATAATGTGGCAAATGTAGATAATTAAGGTATATACAGTTTCACCCGAAGAAAATTTTTCATGAATAATTAAATCTTAGCAGTTAGTCAAAATGATTGCCAAAATTATTTTTACTGTCTATAAATAAATGTAACAATGAAATTTAACTGATTCCTGTTAAGGGGGTCCGCATTTTCCCCGCAAAAAAAGCACATGGCTTTCAACAATTGTAAACATAGCATTCAATTTGAGATCATGGATTACAGCTTTAATTAACTTAAATTGGATATATACATATTCAACATGTTCAATTTTAATAAGGTACAGTTAAAGCAATGTTTTAACTTTCCTCTGGATTAAGTTCTACAGTGGCGAATCCAGAACTTTTCCTAAGGGGGAGCCCGCTGACTGACCTAAGAGGGGGCCAGCTCCAGTCATGCTTCAATGATTCCCTTTATTATCAACCAAATTTTTTCCACAAAAAAAGGGGGGGGGGGGCTGGATCCGCCTATGTTCTATTAATGCTTTAAAACATTCTTTATTTTTGTCTAAGTTTTCATTTAACTCCTGTGTAAAATTCAAGTAATTCAACTTTATTTCTATTAAGTTTACAAACAGAAACCCATAAAACATCATATTTTTTATATATTTTTCTGAATGTTACGACTTCCCAGTAGTACAAGTTAACTTTTTTGGTTCCAATGCCGTGGTACGAGTTAACTTGCTTCCGTATCTTATCACCGTAATTCTAGGAGGAACCCTAAACTGGACCCCTATTGTGTTCACTTATCGCTACACTGACCTTCGGTGCGAAGCTATATATAGAACGGCGGACCAGTTTAGGAGGAACCCCATTTCTTACTCTTTAATTATTGAAGTTCCTTTGGGTCAGAGGGCATGACTCCTTTCCGTACACACTCCTCTGTTTACATTGAGATAGTTCTTAATATAATACGACGTTTACCGGCATTAACGAGTTAATTCTTCTTGACGAATACTTCGAAAAGGGAGACAACTCGAAACGATAACATGGAAGATTCCATTTCTGCTGAAGGGGTTTTATAGGTAATTTTTACGATGAAACATTTATTTTAATTTAAATTATGCATGTGATTTAAAATTATGCAACAACAATAGCCCTCCATATGCAGACAGACATAGAAAGAATCCCATGAGTTTCAAATTAATCAATGAAGCGGGGAATCACTCAATCTGATACCCCTTGAAATCAGGAAAACTACACGCATGTGGGGTCTCACTAATTAGCGACAAAAAGCGTCAAGAAGCGACAAAAAGAAAAACAATAAGTGACAAAAAGCAACAAGAAGCTATTTAGCGACAAGAATACATTTTGTTATCACATACATTAAAATATTTTTTAGGATTATATTGAAAGATGAAGAAATAAAAAAGATTCGATGAAGAGATTGTGTACTTTTTATTATCATATTGATAGATGTAGAAATTAAACATGTGTAAGAGCAAAGGAAATGTAAACGCTATAAAATGAAAATAAAAACAAAGATTTGTCACCTTCCTTTTGAAGGATTTAATAAAACAAAAACATGAAATATTATTTCCTTCCTAACTGTACAATTAATTTTTCCTGATAGGATCAACATAAGCTGTGGCTTCACTCTAAGGTAATACACAATTAGGAGCAACACATGAGATTAACTAGGTGCGTGTCCTTTGTTTTATTGCAACAATAACATCCATTAACACCTTCATCAATTACACGCACCAGAATATAAAATTATTGTACCGAATAGTGAACACCTGTTGAAAACTCAAGATTGTCATCAGTTTCCTTTAATCTTCAATCTATATGCATAAACATGATAAATATCGTTAAATGAGACAATACACTAAATAAAATGATGAAAAATATTCACATTTTAATTATGTTTTCCTCTTGTTTGATTTCAGTTCTTAATTTGTATTTCACAATTTGTGTATGTATTTTCTGGACAATTATGCACAAATAATGCATTTTGCAAGTTAATTATATATTGTACAAAAATGGTTTTAAAAACAAATAATAAAAAGACAAAATATACTTCCTGTGATACCTTATAAAATATCATGTAAATAAATGTAGCAATTGAATTAGATTTATAAGTTTCATTTTTCCCCCTATCAAAATTAACTTTCCTGTCGTTGAAATTGTTTTCTTTTGCATATTTTTTTAATATTTATTTCGAATAAGTAATATAAATAAAAAAAATGTTTTCTTGTCGCTAAATAGTTTCTTGTTGCTAATATTATTCTTCTTGTCGCTTCTTGACGCTTTTTGTCTCTACTGTTCTTTTTGTCTCTAATTAGTGAGACCACGCATGGACATTAATACATAAACAAACCGCGACTTGCGATTTGGAACAAGAACGTTTATTAAATGATATGATGAATGGTTCTCCATTTCTTTATGAGAGTACAGTATCAAATATCAGTTTCATAACGGTAAAATATAGAAATACTCCACTTCAGTTCTTGTGACAGAAATAGAATTATCGATCGGCTTTCAGAGAACTCTTGCAAGTTGTCAAAATTTGGGAATTCCCTCTGACGTGTTTCTAAATTTATAAAAACACTCAATATAAATACTGTTTAATTCTGATTTTCCGTATTGTTAAAAACACGCATATAAGTCAAGGAAAATATCACACATGAAGATTACGAGTAAAACATTACAGGAAAGTTGTTTATGTTCAATTGTTTTGCTTGTTTTTACCTATTAAAGCAAGACAATCATAAGAATCTGAGATGTTGCCGAATGTTTAGAATAAAACGAATGACGTGAGGGAGTGTGTCATAGGGTCAATGGTAAAAGTCTACAGATTGCTTGACAGCAATCGTATCCCAAAAATTGGTAAAACATTACTATAAAGGGCAATTACTCCTAAAGGGGTCAACTTACCATTTTAGTCATAGAAACTTATTTGTAGATCTTACTTTGCTGAACATTATTGCTGTTGACAGTTTATATATATCTATAATAATATTCAAGATAATAGCCAAAAAACGGTATAATTTCCTTAAAATTGCGAATTGCAACACAACAACCGGTTGTCAGATTCGTCTGAAAATTTCATGGCGGTCATCTTGGTTGGTTGGCCGGGTCACGCTTCACATATTTTCAACTAGATACCCTAATGATGATTGTGGCCAAGTTTGGTTCAATTTGGCCCAGTAATTTTAGAGGAGAAGGTTTTTGTAAAAGCTAATGATGCCGGACACAAAGTGATGAGAAAAGCTCACATGGCCCTTCAGGCCAGGTGAGCTAAAAATGTATAGCCCAAACCACTTTGTGCTAGGGCCATACAAAGGTTTTGTTAGTGTCTATCCTGCAAAATCAATCCATAGGAACTAAAAACAATGCAATTTTAAAAAATATTTTAATTATATATGTAAAGATGAATTATATACAACTCCACTAATAATTGCACTTTAACCATTCCCTGAATGAATGAAAGACAGAACATGTACAGTTGCTAACAGTTACAAATATATTTCTGAATAAAATCAGTCAATGATTCAAGTCTTAAATGGAGGCCCATAGAAGAGTATCACTCTCCAAATTTCGTATCTTGACAACATGGGAAGATAATTCCAATATATAAAAATTTGTAAGGGTTCCACGGAACCCAGTGTCTCGCCTACTTTTGCTGTAAATCGCAGGCTCAACAAAAATGAGGAAAAAAATCAATAAAAATATTCCTCTTGATACTATATGACTATCTTATGATTGTAAGAAGCCTCTGTCCAAGTTTGGTAAAAATCTAGGATTGTTGATGAATCTAATAAATGTTTTGAAAACTTTAACTGTAGACTGTATGTAATTATTATGTTAACTGGAAGAAAATCTAAGTCCATTTAAAAGTAAAATACAGAAAAAATGGAGTTATCTTTTAACAAAATTTATTTCTGGATACTATCTTATGATCATAAATAAGCTTCTGTCCAAGTTTGGTGCAAACCAAGGATAGTTTAAGAAAGTTATTAAAATTTTAAAAAATTTAACCACAGAGTGAATGTAATGTTTCCCCGCAGAAAAAACTAAGTCCATTTATAAGTAAAATACGGAAAAAATGGATTTATTTTTTTACCAAATTTACTTTTGGATACTATCTTATGATCATAAATAAGCTTCTGTCCAAGTTTGGTGCAAACCCAGGATAGTTTAAGAAAGTTATTCAAATTCTAAAAACTTTAACCACAGAGTGAATGTTATGTTTACCCGCAGAAAAAACTAAGTCCATTTATAAGTAAAATACGGAAAAAATGGAATTTTATTTTTACAAAATTAACTTCTGGATATTATCTTATGATCATAAACAAGCTTCTGTCCAAGTTTGGTAGAAATCCAGTATAGTTTAAGAAAGTTATTAAAATTTCAAAAACTTTAACCACAGAGTGAATATTTGTGGATGCCGCCGCCGCCGACGGAATGTAGGATCGCTTAGTCTCGCTTTTTCGACTAAAGTCGAAGGCTCGACAAAAATATTGCTAAAACATGACAGTACTCAGTTAGGTTCAGTCAACTCCTATTTTTCATTTGTCATGGAAAAGGTCATGTCAAATAGCTGTAGTTATCAAACCATTATTTAAAATGGGAGGTTGAAATTTATTCTATCCTTATAACCAGTGACTTTTTATATATTTTTTTGATATGGATAAAATGTTCTATTTTCAGCAAAGTTGATAGCTAAGTTTGATGGAGGTCAAGGATATAGATCTAAAGGGATGATACAAAATATCATTGACTAACATTCTAGTTGCACAAATGTTTTTTCTTTGTTAGTTTTAGAAGCAGTAGTAACACTGGCTGGTTGTCAAGAGGATTGGTAGAATCAATGATCTTAACCTAGTTAGGCTCCAACTTGGGAAGTGGTTTCATAGGAGAAAATGTTCATATGTACAACAGATGACTGAACTGTTGTGATGAAAAAATGTGTCACACAACCTCTTACAGCAATGTTTGTTTTCTTGTCTTCAAAATATTTATTTTAAGTATTTGAGTTGTAGATTTTCAATTCTGGTGTCTTAATTATCTGTTGATTATGATAAATATCGAAACAAGACCCTAAATATATCTATAATCAAACCTAATTGTTAGATATGCATTGTTTATGCCTTACCAAAATCAGAAAAAAAATGCCCCAGCTAATTAAACATGTACTGGTATATTATGCATTGTACTTGTAAGTTGTATTACCCTTATGTTTTATGTACTTTTTTGTTATTATTTTGTTCATTTCATGTATGCCATCTTTCCCATAAGGGAATACTATGCATTCAAATATAGATATACATAATGATAAACAGTAATACAATAAATCCATGACAATTAACATGAATTATTATTATTTCATGATGAGAAATATTCACAATATATTAAATTTCAGATCAAAATAGAATAGAACCAGGTGCATGCCACCTTTTTATCATTTAATTGAAAAAATACATTAATGTCATCATTTCAACAATTTCCAAACATTTCTTGTGATGCATAAGTCATATATAAAAATCCATCTTCATCTCTATCATCTCTGTATACTTCTGCCAAAGTCATTGACATGCTGGAAATACTCTTGTTGTTGATAATAAGATAAAATGCTTGATTGGCATTCAGTGACATTCTATTTCTGTAAAATAAAATTTCAAATATTTCAAAATGTGCTGTTAAATTATGATATATAGTGGTTATTTCCATGCACTTTAATAATAACTTCCAATTCACAACATAATATACACAAATATAATTACAATATATGCTATATAAATCTATTGATATTATCTAATCAATAAATCTTTCTCTGGAAGTTTTTTTTTAGATATACAAATATAATTAAAGACAGAGACTCATTATGACAGTCTGAACACAAGAGAGATAGAGATAGGGAAAGAGAGTGAGAGAGAGAATTGCGCGGTGAGTTTTCGTTACGACATTGAATTCTATAATCAGTATAGTAAATCCTGCATTTTCAGTATATACTTAACCTTGTTATCTATCAAATATTCCAATCTCTATGAAACTGACATTCACTTTCAGAGGATTATTTTTAACTCACCTTGCCCAAAGTTAGAGAACATCTGACATGGGGTAAAATTGTTAATCAAGTCGTGATCTATCTGCCCGTAAGTTTTCAGATGAATCTGACAACTGGTTGTTGGGTTGCTGTCCCTGAATTGGTGGCAATTGTGCCATTTTTGGTTATTATCTTGAATATCATATAGATAGAGATAAACTGTAAACAGCAATAATGTTCAGCAAAGGAAGATCTACAAATATGTCAACATGACCAAAATGGTCATCTGACATGGGGTAACATGGTCATGTGCCAAAATGGTCATGTGACCCCTTAATGAATTATTGCCCTTTAGAGTCATTTTTTACCAATTTTTCATAAATTTTGGTAATCTTATACAAAAATCTTCTCCTCTGAAACTTTGGGGCCAAATTTAACCAAACTTAGCCACGATCATTATTAGGGTATCTAGTTTAAAAGATGTGTGCGTTGACCCAGCCAACCAACTAAGATGGCCCCCATGGCTAAAAATAGAACATAGGGGGGAAATGTAGATTTTGGCTTATAACTCTTAAACCAAAGCATTAAGAGCAAATCTGTCAAGGGGTTAAATTGTTTATCAAGTCAATATGTATCTGCTGTGAAATTTTCAGATGAATTGGACAACTGGTTCTTGGGTTGCTGCCCCCAATTGGTAATTTTTTAAGAAATTTTGCCTTCAGATATTGGACTGAGTTTTGTTATGTGAGTTAACCTTGATGAGTTACAGATCGAGTTTAAGTTTCGTTCCCCTCCACTAATATTTATCGAAATTACAGGCTTTGGACTTTGATAATTTGTTGAAAATCACGGTTATACAGACTTTTTTTCTAAACACTTTCAGATATTGGGCTGAATTTTGGTATGTGAGTTACTCATGATGAGTTACAGATCAAGTTTAAGTTTCGTTCGGCTCGGCTAATTTTTGCTGTAATTTCCGGATTTGGACTTTGATAAATTTTTGAAAATCAGTTATACAGACCTTTTTTCTAAATGCTTTCAGTAATTGGGCTGATTTTTGGTATGTGAGCTAACCATGATGCGTTACAGATCAAGTTTAAGTTTCTTTCCGCTTTGCTAATTTTTGCCAAAATTAAGGGTTTACAACTTTAAAAATTGTAGAAAATGACAGTTATACAAACTTTTTTTTATATACACCTCTAGATTTTGAGCTGATTTTTGATATGTGAGACTACCATCATGTTTGTGTCCACATGTGTTATTGAAATTGCAGGTTTTTTCAAATTTTCGTGACCGGGCCATTTGTGTCGCTTTGACACATCATTTTACAAAATATTTTCCTCTGAAACTTTAAGGCCAAGTTTATTTAGATAGAGAAGTTGTAAGTAGCAAGAATGTTCAGTGAAGTAAGATCTACAAACACATCACCATCACCAAAACACAGTTTTGTCATGAATCCATCTGTGTCCTTTATTTAATACGCACAAAGACCAAGGTGAGCGACACAGGCTCTTAAGAGCCTTTGGTATCAATTGCATACAAATGTTTCATCTTCTCTTTTTCCGAGTTTATTGACAGTTTTTTAAATTTAAACATCTAGATTAAATATTCACAATTGATACAGGTCTGAATTTGGATAGTAATTAAATATTTGACACACAATAGGTTGCCGACACAGAATAACTGTAGTCAAAGAACTTAGAATTGGTAACATGATTAGAATTTATATTCATTTTTTTTGCGTTAATAAATGCATTCAGTTTCATGTTTTAATCCCATGTTTATAACCATAACAGTTTAGAGTTACCAGTTATAAGAAGTGAAACATGATTGATAGATGATATAACAAAGATAATGTTAGTATTCAAAAGGTAGATAACTCTGTATAATTATGTCCTTCATATTCACTGGTGTCAACGTGATGATCGTAACTGCAATTACAATCATCCCAATTTGGCGGACACAAATTAAGGGAAACTATAGAAGGCTGATTTCTCCACTTTAACTGCTTATTTTCAGATTTATTTTATGTCAGAAAACATCTTTATAAACATTGCCATTGAAATATTTTTTTGTTCATGGTGAAAAAGCAACAAGAAGAATGAAATTCAAGATACAAAAAATCACGACGATAACCATAACTTTTATTTATTTTTATCAACGATGATCATAACTTTTATTTATTTTTATCAACGATGATCATAACTTTTATTTAAGATGATCGTAACTGTCTGTTCCAACGAAACTTTTACTGATAAATAAAGCTGTCTGGTATGCACAAAAGTGTACATTATCAGCTAATATTGTGAAAAAAATTAGGGACGATCACTGGAGGAGAGGGTAACGTCCTATTGGTAAGTACACAGATGGTAATGATTTCGCGAGTTTTCGTTATTTTTTTTCTAGTTCATTATTAAAATGCATTTGGGTTTACCAACTTTATATTGATTACATATATTTTAATATGAAAAAGGTATTGGAGATTTCATATTAATGGCCAGTTTGGTCAAATTGGAGATTTGTTTTCCTTTTTTCCCACTACACTTTGTAGGAACAATAGTACCTTTCGAGAACCTGGTATTTTTTGGGAATTTCGAATTTTAGTTTTTATTAACAGATTTAGGATTTTTAAAGGAGAGGTTGAAAAAATATAGCATTAAGCAGTGTCGCCATATCTGTTGAATGAAAAAAAAATTAATAAAACTATCAATTAAGGGAGCTACTATTTGTCTTTAATTTTATTGGGGGAGGGGCTACAATGAAAAATTTTGTCCTGCACTTTTTCAGTTGAAATGTCATCCTGCGCTTTTATTTTTCACTCTATTCGGTTCTGTCTTTTTTTTTCATTAGTTCATCCCGATTTTTTATACCTGAATTAACGTCCTGCCGTTTTGTTTGGCCAAGTTGTTAGTTTTGCCTTTTTTAACTCAAAACTCTTGCTTGTCCTGTCTTTTTTTTACCCATGGTAAATATAGGCAAAGTAGTCCAGTGACGGATGTAGAGATTTCCATAATGGGGAAGGGGACTGGCTGCTTAAGATCTAGAGTAGGCCCGCTATAGTCTAGCTTCATTGATTCCCTATATAATCAACCAACCAGTTGTGGGAAAAATTTGGTTGATTATATAGGAAATCACTGAAGCATGACTGGAGCGAACCCCCTCCCCCCCTTATGAAAAGTTCTGGATCTGCCACTGTGCTAATTCCCTCTTATGTCATTGCTTATTGACAAATAGCGGCGATCATTAAAGCTCATTTTGACTAGTTTTAAACCATACTATTTTCAGTAATACCAATATATTTCAACTGCTAAATAGGATTCATTCTGTTCATTCAAAGAAAAAACACATCATAAATTTTCAGTTACAATCATCTTTTTATAAAAACAAGTCCACGTTATGATCATCCATAGACGAAGTTACGATCGTCATCGTGTTTTTTTGGATTTTGATTTTCGTTCTTCTGGTTGTTTGTCTATCATTTATAAAAGAAAAACATATTCAGTGGCAATTATGCTTATAAAGATTTTTCTTGATAGAAAACAAATCTTAAAATAAGCTGTTAAAGTGAAGAAATCGGCCTTCTAAAATTTCCCTAAATTTGTGTCCACCATATTGGGATGATCGTAATTGCAGTTACAATCGTCACGTTGACACCAGTGATATTGTTATCCACAAGGATAATGCATATTATTCTCAATATTCACTGTGAGCTATTGTTAATTTGAGTCCTTAGATGACCCATGTATTCAGAGACCTGTTTGATATTATGATATTCCTTTTTTTTTCTGAAAACAGTATATTTCTTAAGACAAAACATGTTGATTACAAAAAAATGTTCTTAAAAAAATATTTTCATGAAATTTCATTTAAAACTTTTATATACCGGTATATATATGTCAAGCTATAAAGGATTCCATTTTGCAGTTACATGTATACACAGTAATGCTGTTTTGAAAGCACATACAGAAACTCTGCCATAACATTACTTTAGATTCCCCAAGGGTTATTCAGAGTTATTATAGCTGATGTTAACATGTAAAAATAAATTTTGTTAAAATCTAATGAAATCTGTAGGTACAAGACTTGCAATGTCAAAGGACACCCAAAAGAATGCATGAAATGAACATCAAAATTTCCATATCTCCTCCCTTTGTTAAGCAACAAGGACAATAATTACTTTCAGCTCTCCTTGAAATTCTCAAATAGCAATACAATACTAACCTTATTATAGAAGCAAACTGTGACATGGTTAGCTCTTGTGGTACTAAGAACTTTGTTTTATCTAATAATGGTAACTGCTGCTCTTTATGATATCTTTCAACAATAACCTAAAAAAAATAATTAACAACTAAATTCTCATTTTTCTTCCTTTTCCCTATACATATACTGTATATCTTTGTTTTTTTCTGTCTATTTGTTATATTTTCATTATAAACCATCAACAGACAATTTGGACATGAAAATAAGCCCTTTTACTCTATATACTATGTTTTTTGTTGTTACAGGTCAACCACAAATTAAAATCTTCAACAAATAACATATTTTCAATAAACTTTATTTACAGCTATTGGCACTTCCACGAAATCAAATATCCAAGAATATGCAAGTTTTCAACAATCCACGAAAAATTGGTACCCACAAAAATAAATGAATCCACAGTATAATATATACTAGCTGCAATAAGTTGCTGCTAACATACAAAAACAATGTTTCCTATTAACAACATTCATTTATTAGGTCCAACAAAAAAGATATCAATTGTCTTTGAAGCTACTGAAATTATGGTTTTAAATTTACACTATCAACATGAATATACAATAATTAATTTCTTTGCTTGAACAACTACAAGTATTTTGAGAGGATTGCATGGCAATACATAATCCCATACAGGTTCAAAACTATAGTGTTGGTTAAAATTAATATCTTCAATCATGACGAAACCAGATGCTCCGCAGGTCGAACCCTGAACAATTGGGACAAGTATGGACACAACATTTAAGCTTGATACAGCTCTGAATTTGGATTGTGATTAAATAGTTGACACAACATAGGTTTCTGACACAGAATGAATGTCGTCTAAGAACTTAACCTTAAAAACTTTAAAAAATTAAATAAGACATTTACCTATTACGGTCCAATATCCAAAATCTAAATACATGGTTAGATTCAGCATATCATAGAACCCCAAGAATTCATTTTTTGATGAAATCAAATAATGTTCAATTTTAGACCCTTTAGACCGCAATGTGGACCAATTTGATAACCGGGCCCAAATATTAAACATCTAAATCCATGGTTAGATTCAGCATATTGAAAAACCCCATATATATTCAATTTTTATTGAAATCAAACAAAAAAAAAAGTTTAATTTTGGACCCTGATTTGAACCAACTTGAAAACTGGGCCCATAATCAAAAATCTAAGTACATGTTTTAGATTCAGCATATCAAAGAACCCCAAGAATTCATTTTTTGTTAAAATCAAATTAAGTTTAATTTTAGACCCTCTGGACCTTAATGTAGACCAATTTGAAAACAGGACCAAAAAGTAAGAATCTTAATACACAGTTAGATTTGGCATATCAAAGAACCCCAATAATTCATTTTTTGATGAAATCAAACAAAGTTTAATTTTGGACCCTTTTGGCCCCTAATTCCTAAACTGTTGGGACCAAAACTCCCAAAATCACGCCCAACCTTCTTTTTGTGGTCATAAACCTTGTGTTGAAATTTCATAGATTTCTATTTACTAAATACTAAAGTTATTGTGCAAAAACCAAGAAAAATGCGTATTTGGGACTTTTTTTGGCCCCTAATTCCTAAACTGTTGGAACCAAAACTCCCAAAATCAATCCCAACCTTCCTTTTGTAGTCATAAACCTTATGTTAAAATTTCATAGATTTCTATTTACTTGTACTAAAGTTATTGTGCGAAAACCAAGAAAAATGCTTATTTGGGCCCTTTTTGGCCCCTAATTCCTAAACTGTTAGGACCAAAACTCCCAAAATCAATCCCAACCTTTCTTTTATGGTCATAAACCTTGTGTTTAAATTTTATAGATTTCTATTTACTTATACTAAAGTTATAGTGTGAAAACCAAATGTCTTCGGACGACGACGTTGACTACTCCAACGTCATACCAATATGCGACCAAAAATTTTTCAATTTTTGCGGTCGCATAAAAACATGTGGAAAACTGATTATTTGAGTGAATTTTCTATGTTCAGGGACCATAACTCTGCACAAAATCAATCGACTTGGAACATATTTTGAACTTGATCTGTCACTTGTCATATAGCAGACTGACAGACAGACCAGAAAAAATAAATTGCATCATCAAGCACAGCTGGATACACAGAGGTCCAACCCTGAACAGTTGGGACAAAAATGGACACAATATTCGTGCTTGATACAGGTTGAATTCGATTTTACATTAAATATTTGACACAGAATAACTGTAGTCAAAGAACTTAAAATTGGTTATATGATTAGAATTAATATTGAATGTTATGCTTTTGTGTTTTACACTATGCCGTTGCAAACTGACCCACCCTCCCAGAAAAAAAAATACCCTTTTTTTTTGGTGCTTTTTTGCAAAACACTATGCTGTTGCAAATTTACTCCACCCCCAAATTTTGTTAACCCCCTTCCCCCCATTCATCATAAAAGTCATACACCAGATGCTCCGCAGGGCGCAGCTTTATACGACCGCAGAGGGTGAACACTGAACAGTTGGGGCAAGTATGGACAACAACATTCAAGCTGGATACAGCTCTGAATTTGGATTGTGATTAAATAGTTGACACAGCATTATTATGTTTCTGACACAGAATGAATGTGGTCAAACTTAAAATTTTTTTTTGCTTTTGAGCAATTTACTATGCTGTTCAAAGAAAAAATATTTAAAGAAATTTTCTATTTAAATTCTGAAATCTGAAATGAGAAAAAAAAAATTGACCCCCACCCCATATTTTTTTCTCACTTTCCCCTTTCCCTTATTCCAAAAATTATCTCAATTCAAATTTCTAATGGAGTTTGCAACAATAACTACTCATTTAAATACATCATAAAATATCAAAATATAAAATGTCAAACAGTCATGGTTAAAATTAATATTAATTAATAGTAACTTCTAAAAAAATAAATGGGGAATGTGTCCAAAAGGACACAGATGATGCCCCCGCTAGCATATAACGTAATAAAGGGACAAACTCAAGAACTGTAAAAGTGAAGCTGCCAAACATTGAACTTAAACTGAGTTTAGAGGTAATAAGCATTGTATACACATTTGAATTTCATTAAATTTAGTTGAGACAACCTGGGTTAAGGGAACAGAAACTAAAAAATTCTTCAATTTTTCCATTTGTAAAGAGCATAACCCTAGAATGGTAATCAAATTGCTTGCAATCACTGAATGGTAAAGATTGCTTTAATTTATCAGTTGGTAGTAAAGTGAATATTGCATTGTATATTGTATATAGAATTGATTTAAGTTGATTCAACTTCTATTCTGGACAAAGAAAGATAACTCCAATTTATTGACTTGAAACTACAAAAATGCTTGTTTTTGGCCTCTTTTTTACCCTTTATTCCTAGACTGTTTGCCCCATAACCCTTAAAATATATCTCAACCTTCTACTTATGGTATTAAACATTGTGGTACAATTTCAGAACAATTGAAATACTTATACACAACTTATTGTTCTGACACTGGATAAAGCTATTTTTGGGCCTTTGGGTCCCTAATTTCTAAACCTTTAGGACCATAACCCCCAAGCTTTCTTTTAAGGTTATAAATTGTGTTAAAATTTTATTGATTTTTGTGTACTTATACTAAAGTTATTATCCGGAAACCATTCCTCAATTTTTTTGCAGTTGTATAAAAAAATGAACGAAAAACAAATTTGTAATACAAAAAGTTAAACAAACAGCAACCACTGAATTACAGGCTCCTGACTTGGGACAGGCACATACATAAATAATGCGGCAGGGTTAAACATGTTAGCGGGATCCCAACCCTCCCCTAACCTGGGACAGTGGTATAACAGTAAAATTTGCATGTATTTCCCATCAGGTTCTATGTTACACGTACATCTACTGCTGGCAGCCATCTTGGATGACAAATCAGCTATAAAGTAACAACACTTAATTTAGTCAGCACCTCAAAAGAAACTTTCATACCAAGTTTGGTTTAAATCCATTAAGCATTTTTCTAGAAGACAATTGTATATATTTCCCATGTATAGTTTCCTTTAATATACATGTATACTAAGTATCCCTGTTTGGCAGCCTTCTTGGTAGATGGATTGGCTATGTTCAATGTAATAACAATAACACGGTGACGAGTCTGTCACAGGGCTCACACTACTTCAGAATTATAGGGAGAAGTGACTTCTCTTTTTGAAACTGATAGGGAGAAGTTGTGAGATTTGAAAGGGAAGTGCTCATTCGTGCGGTGCGCTACAATGTTTGGATTTTAATGTAGTATAAACGGTCATTTGTAAATAATGTTCTTTTTATATTGTTCAATTCATATCTGAGTATAGAATTAAAGTAACATTTTAAATTAAAAGTTGTTTAAATTTTACTAAGGTCCTTGTGAGAAACTACCAACTAAATATCTAGCACTAAAAAAAATTGTTTTTAAAAAAGGTAAAGAAATTATAATATATATCAATTACAATTTAATTCAAAACTGTCTTGTGTATGAAATTCAGTGTGTCTCATCAAAAGATATATAAAGGTAAGCTGGGTCATAACATATTGATATTAGTGTCATAGTCTAAGAGTTAAGCAACTTTACAATAGCTTACAACAATCCATATAAATTATAGGGAATTATATACACCAATTAATGATAAGTTTATTTAGATGTAACCAAAAGTCTTTTAATGGTTGTGGAATGCGTAATTTTTCCTTTTGGGATCAATTTTCTTCTGTCAGCTGTTCCATCCGCGCATTCGTGGTAATTTTTGTAAAAATACGGATTTCGGTCATAGCTGGTCCGTTTCCGATCCGTAGTTTAGAAATCGGTCAATGGCGGACGGTTGCAAGAAAATTTACAAAAATAAACGATGTTTGACAAGTTATTTGGAAAGGATCATAACGTTTTTAATGCAATAAATGGATTGAACATTTACTGGATGCAACTGTTATCAGGTTTAAATGAAGTAACAAACTTATTTTGCAGTCGAAAGTTTTGATGTACGTTTTCGAGTAACACGCACCGGAACTTTCGGAAGTGCACGAAGTGATAACAAGTTGTACTTTTATCAAATAACCTGCTTCACACTGCAAAAACAATGCTTCAACCTCTTTTCATAAGATAATGAATCGTTTATGTCTGAATTTCTTTAATTATCAATAAAAAGTTGATGTTTCATCAATTTGGTAAAAATTGAAAATGTCCGATGACGGATGCGACTGAAAGCGAGTATCATAAACAACAGGGCGACTTGTCTTCGCTTTTGGGGGTCGGGGAAAGCGAAGTGACGGTCGGGAAAGCGACTTCTTCGCCCAAGTCGCCTGGTAGCGTGAGTCATAAGGAACATTCATGCCATGTTGTTCAATGTAATAACAACAAGAAGTAATTGTAACAGGATGCTGTTAGGAAGTCTCCCAAACAAAGCTCCGATAACTCCCCATTCATATGGTCCCATGTTCATTTGATTTGATGTCCCATACAAGAATGTATATGGCTTACGAGTAGGGATCTCCACCATTTACAAGTTTTCAAACAGGGAGGGGGGTGGTGACCCCCAGGGACTTTACCTACATTTCATTTGATTTGTTTTATTGTCCCCTACAAGAATATATATGGTTTAGGGGTGGGGATCTGGACCGTTTACAAGATAATAGTACATTCTTAAATTGAACAGGGTGGGGTGACCCCCAGGACTTCCATCTAATTTCATGTGATTTGTTTTATTGTCCCATACAAGAATATATATGGTTTAGGGGTGGGGATCTGGACCGTTTTCAAGTTTTCAAACAAGAGGGGTTGGGGGGACCCCCTAGGGAGTTCCCTTTTATTTCATTTGATATGTTTTATTGTCCCCTACAAGAATATATATGGTTTAGGGGTGGGGATCTGGACCGTTTACAATTTTTCAACCAAGAGGGGGTGGGGTGACCCCCTAGGGACTTCCCTTTTATTTCATTTGATTTGTTTTATTGTCCCCTACAAGAATATATGTTAGGGGTGGGGATCTGGACCGTTTACAAGTTTTCCAACAAGAGGGGGTGGGGTGACCCCCTAGGGAGTTCCCTTTTATTTCATTTGATTTGTTTTATTGTCCCATACAAGAATATATATGGTTTAGGGGTGGGGATCTGGACCGTTTACAAGATAATAGTACATTCTTAAATTGAACAAGGTGGGGTGACCCCCAGGAACTTCCATCTAATTTCATGTGATTTGTTTTATTGTCCCATACAAGAATATATATGGTTTAGGGGTGGGGATCTGGACCGTTTTCAAGTTTTCAAACAAAAGGGGTTGGGGGGGACCCCCTAGGGAGTTCGCTTTTATTTCATTTGATTTGTTTTATTGTCCCCTACAAGAATATATATGGTTGAGGGGTGGGGATCTGGACCGTTTACAATTTTTCAACCAAGAGGGGGTGGGGTGACCCCCTAGGGACTTCCCTTTTATTTCATTTGATTTGTTTTATTGTCCCCTACAAGAATATATGTTAGGGGTGGGGATCTGGACCGTTTACAAGTTTTCCAACAAGAGGGGGTGGGGTGACCCCCTAGGGAGTTCCCTTTTATTTCATTTGATTTGTTTTATTGTCCCCTACAAGAATATATATGGTTTAGGGGTGGGGATCTGGACCGTTTACAAGATAATAGTACATTCTTAAATTGAACAGGGTGGGGTGACCCCCAGGAACTTCCCTCTAATTTCATGTGATTTGTTTTATTGTCCCATACAAGAATATATATGGTTTAGGGGTGGGGATCTGGACCGTTTTCAAGTTTTCAAACAAGAGGGGTTGGGGGGACCCCTAGGGAGTTCCCTTTTATTTCATTTGATTTGTTTTATTGTCCCCTACAAGAATATATATGGTTAAGGGGTGGGGATCTGGACAGTTTACAAGTTTTCAACCAAGAGGGGGTGGGGTGATCCCCTAGGGACTTCCCTTTTATTTCATTTGATTTGTTTTATTGTCCCCTACAAGAATATATATGGTTTAGGGGTGGGGATCTGGACCGTTTACAAGTTTTCAACCAAGAGGGGGTGGGGTGACCCCCTAGGGACTTCCCTTTTATTTCATTTGATTTGTTTTATTGTCCCCTACAAGAATATATATGGTTTAGGAGTGGGGATCTCGACCGTTTACAAGTTTTCCAACAAGAGGGGGTGGGGTGACCCCCTAGGGAGTTCCCTTTTACTTCATTTGATTTGTTTTATTGTCCCCTACAAGAATATATATGGTTAAGGGGTGGGGATCTGGACCGTTTACAAGTTTTCCAACAAGAGGGGGTGGGGTGACCCCCTATGGAGTTCCCTTATATTTCATTTGATTTGTTTTATTGTCCCCTACAAGAATATATATGGTTTAGGGGTGGGGATCTGGACTGTTTACAAGATAATAGCACATTCTCAAATTGAAGGGGGTGGGGATACATCATAAAGAGCCTGTGTCGCTCACCTTGGTCTATGTGAATATTAAACATTGTACACCGATGGATTCATGACAAAATTGTGTTTTGGTGATGGTGATGTGTTTGTAGATCTTACTTTACTAAACATTTTTGCTGTTTACAATTATCTCTATCTATAACAGTAGTTTCTGTGGAAAATGTTAGTGAAAATCTACAAATTTTGTGAAAATTATTAAAAATTCACTATGAAGGGCAATAACTCTTTAGGGGGTCAATTGACTATTTTGGTCATGTTGACTTATTTTTAGTTCTTACTTTGCTGTACATTATTGCTGTTTACAGTTTATTCCTATCTATAATAATATTCAAGATAATTACCAATTCAGGGGTAGCAACCTAACAACCCATGATCCAATTCATCTGAAAATTCAAAGGCAGATAGATCTTGACCTGATCAACAATTGTATTTCCTGTCAGATTTGCTCTAAATGCTTTGGTTTTTGAGTTATAAGCCAAAAACTGCATTTTACCCCTATGTTCTATTTTAAGACGTGGCGGCCATCTTAATTGGTTGGCCCGGTCACCAGACACAATTTTTAAACTAGATACCCCAATGATGATTGTGGTCAAGTTTCAATTAATTCAGCCCAGTAGTTTTAGAGTAGTAGATTTTTCTTAAAGATTACTAAGATTTACCAAAAATGGTTAAAAATTGACTATAAAGGGCAATAACTCCTAAAGTGGTCAACTGACCATTTTGGTCGTGTTGACTTATTTGAAGATCTTACTTTGCTGAACATTATTGCTGTTTACAGTTTATCTCTATCTAAAATAATATTCAAGATAATAACCAAAAACAACAAAATTTCCTTAAAATTACCAATTCAGGGGAAGCAACCTAACAATGGAATGTCAGATTCATCTGAAAATTTCAGGGCAGATAGATCTTGACCTGATAAACAGTTTTACTCCATGTCAGATTTGCTCTAAATGCTTTGGTTTTTGAGTTATAAGCCAAAAACTACATTTTACCCCTATGTTCTATTTTTAGCCATGGCGGCCATCTTGGTTGGTTGGCGGGGTCATCGGACACAATTTTTAAACAAGATACCCCAATGATGATTGTGGCCAAGTTTGGTTAAATTTGGCCCAGTAGTTTCAGAGGAGAAGATTTTTGTAAAAGTTAACGCCGGACGCAGGACGACGACGACGACGACGGACGCCGGACGCAAAGTGATGAGAAAAGCTCACTTGGCCCTTTGGGCCAGGTGAGCTAAAAATAATAAGAACTGATAACACCTCATAAGGAACATTCATGCCATGTTTAGTTTCATTCCATTCTGTGGTTTTCTAATAAAAGACATTTTCTAATAAAAGACAATTGTATTAAATGTACATAGGGTCCTATGTTTAACCAAGTCCCCCGCTGGTGGCCATCTTGAATGGTTGAGCAGCTACAAGGTTACAACACTTGGTCAATGCTTCATATAAAGGAACATTCATGCCATGTTTTATTTCATTCAATACAGTGGTTCTCTAAAAGAAGACATTTGCATGTATTTACCATGGGACCCCCTCTGGCAGTAGAATGTGTCCCCGTGCTTGTAGTGTATGCCCTTATATATTTCAGTTATTGGTTGTTTGCCTGTGAGAGAGCTTTCACATGTTTATTTCTTTATTGTTTACGATGTTGGGATGTATTGATACTCATCCACGCCTGCTATTTTTTTTCCTTATTGCCCCCTGCTATGGTTTTTATTAGATTTCTTACAACCACTGTTTTTGCCCTGTGTTTGTTATACATGTCAGTTTTGTTATATTTAAGTCCATACGTCGGGCCTTTTATTACAGTTTTTGTAAGAGTTCTTTACTGCACTCCTAATTATTCCCTATTCCGTAACTGTGATCCTCATTCAATGTTACAACCTCCGGTCTTTTGTATTGATCATATACCCCTATTAAATTATCATGATTTTACGGAATGGAAAAAATATTATCAACAACACAACTTCTAGGTTATCTACGTGCATAAATAAACGTATTGGTAATGCCACTACAGCCAGATTATTTAACAAAAATGCACGTGGATATCCACAAATTTTCCCGTGCAATGCCAAACTAGAGGCTCTAAAGAGCCTGTGTCGCTCACCTTGGTACATTTGTATATGTGAATATTCAACAAAGGACACAGATGGATTCGTGACAAAATTGTGTTTTGGTGATGGTGATATGTTTGTAGATCTAACTTTACTGAACATTCTTGCTGCGTACATATATCCCCATCTATAATGATTGGCCCAGTAGTTTCAGTTAAAAGTGTTAGCAAAAATTTACAAATTTTATGAAAATTGTTAAAAATTGACTATCGATTCGTCTGAAATTTTCAGGGCAGATAGATCTTGACCTGATAAACAATTTAACCCATGTCAGTTTTGCTCTTAATGCTTTTGTTTTTGAGTTATAAGCCAAAAACTGCATTTTATCCCATGTTCTATTTTTAGCCATGGCAGCCATCTTGGTAGGTTGACCAGGTCAACGGACACAATTTTTAAACTAGATACCCCAATGATGATTGTGGCCAAGTTTGGTTTAATATGGCGCAGTAGTTTCAGAGGAGAAGATTTTTGTAAAAGATAACTAAGATTTACGAAAAATGGTTAAAAATTGACTATAAAGGGCAATAACTCCTAAAGGGGTCATTTGACCATTTCGGTAATGTTGACTTATTTGTAAATCTTATTTTGCTGAACATTATTGCTGTTTACAGTTTATCTCTATCTATAATATTTTTCAAGATAATAACCAAAAACAGCAAAATTTCCTTAAAATTACCAATTTAGGGGTAGCAACCCAACAACAGGTTGTTCGATTCATCTGAAATTTTCAGGGCAGATAGATCTTGACCTGATAAACAATTTTATCCCATGTCAGAATTGCTCTAAATGCTTTGGTTTTTGAGTTATAAGCCAAAAACTGCATTTTACCCCTATGTTCTATTTTTAGCCATGGCGGCCATCTTGGTTGGTTGACCGGGTCACCGGACACAATTTTTAAACTAGATACCCCAATGATGATTGTGGCCAAGTTTGGTTTAATTTGGCCTAGTAGTTTCAGAGGAGAAGATTTTTGTAAAAGTTAACGCCGGACGCAGGACGACGACGACGACGGACGACGACGACAGACGCCGGACGCAAAGTGATGAGAAAAGCTCACTTGGCCCTTCGGGCCAGGTGAGCTAAAAATGACTAACTTGTTTTAGATTAACTTCTCAAAATACTATAAGGTCAACAGTGAACGGGAGAACCTTTTCGCTCTCCTTTTCCTGTGATATTACCTGAAAAACTCAAAACCTAATATATGTGGTAACTTGAACCCAACCTAAGTGTGGTATTCAATATGTGGGACAGACGGGACGAGAGAATTTCAGAAGAAATCAAGAACATCTGTACCGCTTTCGTAGACCCAAAAAATTCAAAAGTTTAGTATATCAGCATTTAGATAAGCATAATCATAATCTGAAATATATAAAATTCCAACCGCTCGAAACCGTTCAAAAACAACCAGGAGAATCACACAAGCAATTTGAAAAATCACGCGAAGTTCGCGAATTGTTTTGGATAAAAAGACTTCAAACAGCTTATCCTCTCGGTCTAAATGATAAAATATTAGGGCAGGGGAACATATCTAAAACTCATATCGATGTCATTAATATTGTTGATAAACGACTTAGAAATAATAGGTCTCATGGTAAACGCAAGAACCGCAATCAACGTATTAAATATCGTATAAATTATACACTTGCTGATCTGTTATCTATAATAAAGAATAATGGCAGACATCAAGTATTATGCAAACTGGGTCAGATACCTATAAGTAAATTATATGCTATTTTTCTTGAGTGTGATAAAATTTCTTTTTTTAGCCCATTTTATGAATACACCCGTATTATTACAGCCTTTTGTCATCACAGGCTTTTTCCTATTATTGATAAACCTGAAAATCGTAAACGACATTTTCTCAAATTAAAATATATAAATAGAGGTATTGATTTTATTAATTTGTCTAGCATATTCAATGACTCTTCTGTCTATAGCTTAATACCTCCATATTTTGATAATATAGAACAACCCATTATTTCGTATTCTTATAAAAAACCGAGCAGAAATTTGATTTTCAATTATACGTCAATTACAACAGACGTCAATATAGAAAATAATGTTCCTTCCACTTGAGATTGCGAAACATCTAGTTTTAAATATGTTCCCTATGGTCATGTTATCACAGGAGACCTCAACATAGTCGATGACCGTGAAGTCATAACTTTTCTAAAGAAAGGACCGAAATACCGTCCTCCATCTACAATAGATTGGAAACAGTGACGTCAGGTCATTAAAGACGCTCTGTCTGCCTATTGTAAAAATTGGTGCAAACGTGAAAAATCCGATAAAAAATCTTTAGACAGTTATTTGAATAAAATTATGAATACTGTTGATATTCGAATATCTCATTTCGAAAACAATTCTGAAATTAATAATAGGAACCATGATATTCCCATTTCTAGAATAAAAAACAAACTCAAGGTACTCGCAGAGCGGTTTGTGTTCGTACCGGCAGACAAGGCAGCAAATAATGTAGTGGTGGTGTGACGCATATACTACACGAAAGTTCTTCAAAACGAAATAATAAATTCCTCTACATTCAGGTCAGTGCGCACCACAGAGAGTCAAATCGTTAACAAGCATACCACTGCCACTGCCCAGCTTAAAGCATCTTCCGAACATTTGAAAGTCCCTACCATGTACTGGTTACCGAAATTACACAAAAAACTATTTAAATTCCGTTTCATCTCCGCTTCGAGTAAGTGTTCTACTACTAATCTATCAGTGCTTCTAACCACCTCCCTTACTACTATCAAAGAACTGGTTATTAACTTTTGTAATAAAGCTTATGAAAATAATGGTATTAATTATTTTTGGAGTGTTAAAAATTCTTTAGAGGTTTTAGATAAAATACATGCTTTCAATGGTCCTTACAATTCTGTTGACAGTTATGATTTTTCTACTCTGTACACTACACTTCCACACAATCTTATAAAGAAAAAGTTTTTGTATTTGATAAAATGGTCTTTCGAAAAATCTCATTGTAATTTTATTTGCTGTAACTCGTTTAAGGCCTTTTTCTGTAACGAAAAAGGAAAGTATGCTAGATACACTTACTGGAAATGTGAGGATATGATTGAAGCTTTAAACTTTCTGCTTGATAACATTTATGTACGTTTTGGCGATAAAGTGTATCGTCAGGTAGTAGGTATTCCTATGGGCACCAACTGTGCCCCTTTAATAGCAGATTTATTTCTATATTGCTATGAATCTCAGTTTATGACCAAACTCAGTAAAGACCCATCATTGTTACATTTGGTTGATACATTCAAAAATACCTACCGTTATCTGGATGATATTTTTTCGTTGAATAATCCAGAGTTCTCTAAATATACTTCAGAAATTTACCCAAACGAACTTACTTTAACTAAATCTAACATAAACAGCAGCAGTTGTCCTTTTCTAGATTTAGACATTTCAATTTCAAACGGGAAACTTCACACTAAAATTTACGACAAAAGAGACGATTTTTCATTTCCTATTGTTAATTTTCCTTTTTTAGACGGCGATGTGCCTTTGGCTCCATCATACGGTGTTTATATATCGCAACTCGTTCGGTTTGCCCGTGTGTGTTCTGATGTCATAGATTTTAACGAACGTAATCAATGCATCACTGGTAAATTGTTGTGTCAGGGATTTCGATACCATAAATTACTTAAAACTTTTACTAAATTCTTTCATAGATACAAAGATTTGATTAGTAAATTTGGCTATACCTGTAGAAAGCTTATTAAAAATGGTATTTCTCATCCTAAATTTTATGGTAATATTGTACTTAAAGCGAGGAAATCACTATGTGATCCTTGTAAACTCATCGAACCTTTGAACAAACTTATAAGTAAGGGTTATCGTACCAATATTGTAATTAGATCTCTGAATATAGTTCATATTGGCACTTATATTGATTTTGTAATTAGCAAATTAAAACATAACTAAATTTCATTATCTTTTGAGGCGAGATGTATAGGGGACACAGCCACGTTAACTTTTATTTCTATAGAAGTCGCTCTTCACTATACTACTACCTGTCGATACATTTATTTTTGGCATTGCACAAGTCATGTCTTCTTTGACTATTAATGACGTTAAAATACTAAATCCCTGTGATGTGTTTTAGTCGATTTTAGTCTCTGATGCATGATTTTTTACTATTAATTGGTTTTGGCTTTTAACTAGCTGTCAGTAACTGCGAGTACTCTCAAATCGTATTTTCTTGTTAATTCGACCTGTTGATACTGTTTATAATGCTTTTTTGTCATTTTTTATTTATATGGATCTTGGCTGTATACCAGCTTTGATTATTTGTAATATCTTCAATTTTTCACTTATTCTTACAACATTTGTATAAACTTCAAGATTATAAAAACCGGATTTTTTCTAAAGTGAACATTGATTGGTTAAATATTTCTCAGTGTGTTTGAATTTAATTGATAGCCTTTTGGTCATGACTGTTTGTCTCTAATATTCAATTAACTGTGCATTTGTATTCAGATATCGCAGATCAAATTTATTCGTTCTTTGTGTAATCATACGTTTTTTGATTGAGTTAAGTCTGCTAATTGATATTTTATCGTATGTTTTTATATGTTGTGATGTTATGCTATTGTTTCAGAAAAAGGGAGAAGGGCTGGGCCCATTAAAACGTTTAATCCCGCTGCAAATGTTTGCACCTGTCCTAAGTCAGGAATCTGATGTACAGTAGTTGTCGTTTGTTTATGTAATATATACGTGTTTCTCGTTTCTCGTTTTGTTTATATAGATTAGACCGTTGGTTTTCCCGTTTGAATGGTTTTACACTAGTAATTTTGGGGCCCTTTATAGCTTGTTGTTCGGTGTGAGCCAAGGCTCCGTGTTGGAGGCCGTACTTTAACCTATAATGGTTTAATTTTTTAATTGTTATTTGGATGGAGAGTTGTCTCATTGGCACTCACACCACATCTTCCTATATCTATCTTGGTCAGCACCTCACAATGAACATTCGTGCCATGTTTAGTTTCTTTCTATTCAGTAGTTCTCTAAAAGAAATCATTTGTATGTATTGTCTCCAGGGTCCTATTGTTAAACAAAGTCCCCCAATGGCACCCATCTTGGATGATGGATTAGCTAGCCTACAAATAACAACACTTGGTCAGCACCTTATAAAGAATATGCATGCATTGTTTTTTTTCTTCTATTCAATGGTTCTCTAGAAGGAGTTAAAAATGTAACCAGATGCTCCGCAGGGCGTAGCTTTATACGACCGCAGAGGTTGAACTCTGAACGGTTGGGGCAAGTATGGACAGAACATTCAAGCTGGATTCAACTGTAAATTTGGATTGTGATTAAATAGTTGACACAACATAGGTTTCTGACACAGAATGAATGTGTTCTAATGAACTTAAAATTTTTATTTTCTCTTAGAGCAATTCACTATGCTGTTGAATATTAATCCTCTCAAAAAAAATGTTTGAAGAAATTTTCTTTTTATTTATGAAATTTCAAATGAGAAAATTGAACCCATTTTTTTTAATCACATCCCCCTTTCCATTATTCCAAAACTAATCTCAATTAAAATTTCTAATGGAGTTTGCAACAATAACTACTCATTTAAATACATCATAAAATATTAAGATGTAAAAAAAAACTGCTTGTTATCACTGAATGGTAAAGATTATTTTAATTTATCAGTTGGTAGTAAAAAGTGAATATACATTGTATATTGTATATAACAAAGATTTAAGTTGATTCTGGACAAAGAAAGATAACTCCAATTACAAAAAATTCTTGCTATTGCACAATATTGTGCAATTAGATATTTCTTGCTTACTATTCTGGACAAAGAAAGGTGACTTTAATAAAAAAAAAAATTGCTATTTCACAATATTGTGCAATTAGATATTTCTTGAAATTGGGCAATACTGTGCAATTGAAAAGACTTGCTATTGCACAATACTTAAAAATAATAATTTTAGATCCTGATTTGGACCAACTTGAAAACTGGGCCCATAATCAAAAATCTAAGTACATGTTTGGATTCAGCATATCAAAGAACCCCAAGATTTCAATTTTTGTTAAAATCAAACTAAGTTTAATTTTGGACCCTTTGGACTTTAATGTAGACCAATTTGAAAACAGGACCAAAAATGAAGAATCTACATACACAGTTAGATTTGGCTTATCAAAGAACCCCATTTATTCAATTTTTGATGAAATCAAACAAAGTTTAATTTTGGACCCCGATTTTGACCAACTTGAAAACTGGGCCAATAATCAAGAATCTAAGTACATTTTTAGATTCAGCATATCAAAGAACCCAACCCATTCATTTTTTGTCAAAATCAAACTAAATTTAATTTTGGACCCTTTGGACCTTAATGTAGACCAATTTGAAAACGGGACCAAAAGTTAAGAATCTACATACATAGTTAGATTCGGCATATCAAAGAACCCCAATTATTCAATTTTGATGAAATCAAACAAAGTTTAATTTTGGACCCTTTGGGCCCCTTATTCTGTTGGGACCAAAACTCCCAAAATCAATACCAACCTTCCTTTTATGGTCATAAACCTTGTGTTTAAATTTCATAGATTTCTATTTACTTATACTAACGTTATGGTGCGAAAACCAAGAAAAATGCTTATTTGGATCCCTTTTTGGCCCCTAATTCCTAAACTGTTGGGACCTTAACTCCCAAAATCAATACCAACCTTCCTTTTGTGGTCATAAACATTGTGTTTAAATTTCATTGATTTCTATTTACTTAAACTAAAGTTATTGTGCAAAAACCAAGAATAATGCTTATTTGGGCCCTTTTTTGGCCCCTAATTCCTAAACTGATGAAACCAAAACTCCCAAAATCAATCCCAACCTTTCTTTTGTGGTCATAAACCTTGTGTCAAAATTTCATAGATTTCTATTAACTTAAACTAAAGTTATAGTGTGAAAACCAAGAAAATGCTTATTTGGGCCCTTTTTGGCCCCTAATTCCTAAAATGTTGGGACCAAAACTCCCAAAATCAATACCAACCTTCATTTTGTGGTCATAAACCTTGTGTTAAAATTTCAAAGATTTCTATTCACTTTTACTAAAGTTAGAGTGCGAAAACTAAAAGTATTCGGACGACGACGACGCCAACGTGATGGCAATATACGACGAAATTTTTTTCAAATTTTGAGGTCGTATAAAAAGTTAATAACAAGGAACACAACAGACAACGACAAACAATAATGGACGCCAAGTGATGAGAAAAGCACCCTTTGAGTCAAGTGAGCTAAGGAGTGTTATCATCCTGTAACCCCTCCCCTTAATCGGCCACTGCCTAAGTTGTTTTACATCCTCTTACTTTTTTCTATGGTGGTAAGTTGTCACTCGTACCACATGCATTCACTCATTTATATATATCATATACAACTGGAAATGAAATTAAAAGGTGTTGTTTGTGCAATATACAAAAAAGTAAAATCAAAAAAATACTGAACTCTGAGGAAAATACAAAAGGAAAGTTATTCCCTAATCAAATGGCAAAATCAAAAGTTCAGACACATCAAACAAATGGATACAAGTTACAACTGTCATATTCTTGACTTGGTACAGGCATTTTCTGATGTAGAAATTGATGGATTAAACCTGGTTTTATAGCTACATAATGTAGCTAAACCTTTCACTTGTATGACAAGTTACTTTATTACAATATTCAATAATAAAACTTACAGGAACTTTAGTTGGAAACTTTGATCTAATACCAATAACTTCTTCTTTACGAATGGCTGAAAAATAAAGATACAGCATCTGTAATGAATTTATTCTTCAAAATAAATAGGAAACATTCCACTAAAATGTCAAACTAGCTGCTTGCTGTTTAACACAGCATTATTGGAACCTTTTTTTTTCTTTTTTATTAAATGGCAATAAACTCTCAACATAGGGTCAACTCATCAGTCAAATGAAAAATCTAAGGTTTATATTCACTGTAAAAGTTATTAATTACACACACTGAAAAGTTTCACCTGGTTGATGTTAAATGTCTGTAATAATATGAGTATCACATATTCTAGATGTTGATAAAAATGAGGTCACAGTCGTAATTTCCTGTCAATATGCACATCAACATAGTATGTTATTATTATCTACAAAGTTTCATAAAATTCTGTTGTGTGTAATCAGAGGAGTTGAGATGACAAACTGTTGCAGTAGTATATTGAGGCAAATAAGTTCAAAGGGGTGTTACTCGATGCTCAGCAGGGCGCAGCTTTATACGACCGCAGAGGTCGAACCCTGAACAGTTGGGGCAAGTATGGACACAACATTCAAGCTTGATACAACTCTGAATTTGGATTGTGATTAAATAGTTGACACAGCATAGTTTTCTGACACAGAATGAATGTGGTCTAATATTAGAACTTAAAAATATTTAATTTACCTATTATGGTCCAATATCCAAAATGTAAATAAATTTTGGACCCCAATTTGGACCAACTTAAAAATTGGGCCCATAATCAAAAATCTAAATACATGTTTAGATTCAGCATATCAATGAACCCCAAGAAATCGTTTTTCGTTAAAATCAAACTAAGTTTTATTTTGGACCCTTTAGACCATAATGTAGACCAATTTTAAATGGGACCCAAAATTAAAGATCTAAATACACAGTTAGATTCGGCATATAAAAGAACCTCAATTATTCATTTTTTTATGAAATCAAACAAAGTTTAATTATGGACCCCTTGGACCTCATGTGGACCAATGCAAAAAACGGGGACCAAATTCCAACAACTTAATACACAGTTAGATTCAGCATATTCAATTAAGAACCCCAAGAATTCAAGAATAAAACCCCATTGAAATTGGTCAAGAAATAAGCAATTTATACAAAGTATTAAATAAGTATTGTTTTAGGCCCCTAATTCCTAAATAGTTTGGGCCATCACCTCTAAAATCAATCCCAACCTTCCTTTTTTGAAATGGAACCTTGAGGTACAATTTCAGAAAGATCCATACACTTACACACAAGTTATGTCTCCATACAAGAAAAATACTTATGTTGACCCCTTTTGGGCCCCTTGTTCCTAAACTGTTAGGACAAAAACCTCCAAAATCAATCCCAACCTTCCTTTAGTGGTTGTAAACCTGATGTTAAAATTTTATTGATTTTCTATTCACTTATACTAAAGTTGTTATCCAGAAACCATCAGTCTTTGGACAAAGCTGACGACCACGACGACGTGATACCAATATACGACCAAATATTTTTTCATTTTTGCAGTGGAATAACAATTGAACAAAATTTCATGTTGATATGCACATCTACATAGTATGTCCTTCTTATCTAATCAGATGCTCCGCAGGGTGCTGCTTTATATGACTGCAGAGGTCAAACTCTGAACAGTTAGGGCAAGTATGGACACAACATTCAAGCAGCATAAAGCTTGGAATTTAGATTGTGTAAATAGTTGACACAGCATAGGTTTCTAACACAGAATAAAAGTGTCTAATGAACTTTAAATTTTTTTTTTGCTTTTGAGCAATTCACTATATTGTTGAATATTAATCCCCTGAAAAACTAGAGGCTCTAAAGAGCCTGTGTCGCTCACCTTGGTATATGTGAATTAAACAAAGGAACCAGACAGTTCATGACAAAATTGTGTTTAGGTGATTGTAATGTAATGTTTGTACATCTTACTTTACTGAACATTCTTGCTGCTTACAATTATCTCTATCTATAATGAACTTGTCCGTGTAGTTTCAGTGGAAAATGTTAGTAAAAATTTACAAATTTTATGAAAATTGTTAACAATTGATTAAAAAGGACAATAACTTCTGAGGGGTTCAATTGACCATTTTGGTCATTTTGACTTATTTTTGAGTCTTAAATTGCTGTACATTATTGCTGTTTACAGTTTATTTCTATCTATAATAATATTCAAGATAATAACCCAAAACAGCAAAATTTCCTTAAAATTACCAATTTAGGGGCAGCAACCTAACAACAAGTTGTCCGATTCATCTTAAACTTTCAGGGCAGATAGATCTTGACCAGATAAACAATTTAACCCCTTGTTAGATTTGCTCTAAATGCTTTTGGTTTTTTATTTGCATTTATAAAACCTGCATTTTACCCCTATGTTCTATTTTTTGCCGAAGAGGTCATCTTGGTTGGTTAGCCCGGTCACAAAACACAATTTTCAAACTAGATAGCCTTATGATTCTGGCTATGTTTGGTAAAATTTGGCCCAGTAGTTTCAGAGGAGAAGATTTTTGTGAAAGTTAACTAAGATTTACGAAAAATGGTTAAAAGTTTACTATCAAGGGCAATAACTCCTAAAGGGGTCAACTGACCATTTTGGTCCTGTTGACTTATTTGTAAATCTTACTTTGCTGAACTTTTTTGCTGTTTACAGTTTATCTCCATCTATAATAATATTCAAGATAATAACCAAAAACAGTAAAATTTCCTTAAAATTACCAATTTAGGGGCAGCAACCCTGTTGGGTTTTCTGATTCATCTGAAAATTTCAGGACAGATAGAACTTGACCTGATAAACAATTTTACCCATATCAGATTTGCTCTAAATGCTTTGGTTTTTGAGTTATAAGCCAAAAACTGCATTTTACCCCTATGTTCTATTTTTAGCCATGGCGGCCATCTTGGTTTGTTGGCCGGGTCAAAAAAACACAAATTTTAAACTAGATACATCAATGATGATTGTGGCCAAGTTTGGTTTAATTTGGCCCAGTAGTTATAGAGGAGAAGATTTTTGTAAAAGTTAACGACGACGGACGACGACAGACGACGGACGACGGACGCCAAGTGATGAGAAAAGTTCACTTGGCCTTTTAGGAAAAATTAGAAAAATTGTACCCCTCCCCACACATTCTTATTCCCCTGACCTCCCCCCCCCCCTCCCCACACATTCTTATTCCCCTGACCTCCCCCCCCCCCCCCCCCCCCCCACACACACCAATTTTTTTTCACCTACTCCTTTCCGGTATTTCAAATATAATCTCAATTCAAATTTCTAACGGAGTTAATTAGCAACAATAACTATTTTTTAAATACATCATAAAATATTAAAATATAAAATGTCATACAGTCATGCCTCATGGTTAAAATTAATATTAATATTAATTAATAGTAACTTCTAAAAAAATTACTGCTAATCATCTCAAGACAATCATCATTTCTTAATACATAATTTTCAAGCAGTGTAAGGGAGGTAATTTATTTATGAATATTTCGGATAATAGGTATCCTTCCTTAGTAAGATTCTGATGTTAAATGAATCATATTTTAGTCTTCTTAGATTAAACTATTACTCGTAACAATCCAGCGCCCTTGTGGGGGAAAATCTTTGACTATTATTCAGATGTTTTATATATGTTTGGGCATGTATCATATTTTCCCTCCGGTTTATATGATCCGTTCATCCTATATATTGACTCTTAAAATTCAAGAGTTAATCTAAAAATGAGGGTACTTTCTCTAAAAATGAGGGTGCTTTTTATATGGCCTTCCAAATACCGTTTCGATCCCTAACATCACTGAAGAGACATTTATTGTCGAAATCCGGATATGGTGTACTAAAGAAATATTGACACCGAATGTTTGTGGCACAACATCCTGTCCACAAGTTAACAATTTTTTTTTTCTGTGACGTATTAAATTTATAATAAGATCCATTTTGTTACAACCTGTGATCAATTTTATTTGGCAATCGCCAATGGCAGTCAGCAGGGTTAAAGAACATCAGTTGTTCGACCTGTAAGTCAAATGCGTTTTGTTTAAATATACTTTTTCACTCTTTTGGTCTTTTGGAAAATGTTGTTTGTGCTGTTTTTAGACCCTTCTACAACGAAATTTGTTTGACATGCACACGTATAAAAATTGCGGTTTTTATCCAACGCAGTCATAGGTTTGAACGTAGTTTTCAATTTAGACTCGTTTATATTTTTTGTTTGGGCATGTATCATATTTTCCCTCCGGTTTATATGATCCGTTCATCCTATATATTGACTCTTAAAATTCAAGAGTTAATCTAAAAATGAGGGTACTTTCTCTAAAAATGAGGGTGCTTTTTATATGGCCTTCCAAATACCGTTTCGATCCCTAACATCACTGAAGAGACATTTATTGTCGAAATCCGGATATGGTGTACTAAAGAAATATTGACACCGAATGTTTGTGGCACAACATCCTGTCCACAAGTTAACAATTTTTTTTTTCTGTGACGTATTAAATTTATAATAAGATCCATTTTGTTACAACCTGTGATCAATTTTATTTGGCAATCGCCAATGGCAGTCAGCAGGGTTAAAGAACATCAGTTGTTCGACCTGTAAGTCAAATGCGTTTTGTTTAAATATACTTTTTCACTCTTTTGGTCTTTTGGAAAATGTTGTTTGTGCTGTTTTTAGACCCTTCTACAACGAAATTTGTTTGACATGCACACGTATAAAAATTGCGGTTTTTATCCAACGCAGTCATAGGTTTGAACGTAGTTTTCAATTTAGACTCGTTTATATATATATATATATATACTAGAACACACCCGCGAAATCGCGGGCATTCAGAGCGTATTTGAAAGGATGTAAAGTATTGTAGGAAGAATTTTGTAAAAGATTTAATGCCTTGAGAATTTCAGGAAAAGTATCAAAAGTCATAGGTACTTGGGGACAGGAAAATGTTTTTTTAACCCTCCTCCTTTATTTCCAAAATTCCCATTTCTTGTTTTCTATCAATTTCATTATGAAGATACATTTAGTGTACATGTATTATGAACATTCCAGTCAGGAGCCTGTAATTCAGTGGTTCAGTGATATTTGGTTTTCGTTAATTTTTTGTACATAAATAAGGCTGTTAGTTTCCTCATTTGAATTGTTTTACATTGTCATTTCGTGGCCTTTTATATCAGTATCGGCTTTTGATTATATTGAAGGCCGTAAGGTGACCTTTAAATGTTAATTTCGGTGTCATTTTGGTCTCTTGTGGAGAGCTGTCTCATTGGCATTTATACCACATCTTCTTTTTTTTTGTAAAACATTAAGTGACTTGAGAATTTCAGAAAAGGTATCAAAAGTCATAGGTAATTTGGGACAGGATAATTGTTTTTCTAGCCCGACTCCTCCTTTTTCCACAAGAAAATCCTTCTTTTTTGTTTGTTTGTTCTCTATTAATTTTAATGACACATGAATAATTTTAGCGCTTATCTGTATATTATGAACATTCATTAAAGGGGGGTCGGGGCAGAGACGGATTTAGGCCCCCCTTTCGGGAAAATAATTTGTTGCTTATAATAGGGAATCACTGAAGCATGACCGGAGCGGGCCCCTCTTAGGCATCCCGAAATTCGAAAAAAGAAATCCCGGATCCCGAAATGGTCAATCCTGAAATTTCGATCTTAAAAAACATCCGTTCCAGACGTCCCGAAAGAGTATTTTCTTTTTACAGTCAATTCTCAGTTTAATAATTGATCCACAGCGGTCATTGATATATACTCTCTATTAAATAAACCCTGTGACTGCCGGGGATAGTAAACTTGAAAATGATATCAGACAGAAAATACACTTTATTCGTAGTATATGTATTTGTTTCAAAGTAAAAAGAAAAACGCAAACCGGAGGTCTAATCTGACTTAAATTTCGTCACATGACGGATATAAGACAGAAAATACACTGTATTCGGAGTATTAATGTATGTTCAAAGTATACAGAAAAACGTCCAATGACGGATATAAGCGGAAATACACTGTATTCGTAGTATTAATGTATGTTCAAAGTATACAGAAAAACGCAAACCGAAAGTCTAATCTGACTTAAAATTTCGCCCAATGACGGAAACATATCCGGACGTCTTTTTTTCTCGTTTTTCACTCAAAATAACTCAATCTGAATAATCATATGAATGGATGACAAATGCGATTATGTACTGTACCAGTAGGACACAGAGGCATGATGATTAATTTATTGTGGAAAGAAAGAGAAGCGACACCCAAAATGAGGTCTTCTCGTTTAATAGTATAGATTGTTTCAAAGTAAAAAGAAAAACGCAAACCGGAGGTCTAATCTGACTTAAATTTCGTCCAATGACAGATATGAGACAGAAAATACACTGTATTCGTAGTATTAATGAATGTTCAAAGTATACAGAAAAACGTCCAATGACGGATATAAGACACTGTATTCGTAGTATTAATGTATGTTCAAAGTATACAGAAAAACGCAAACCGGAAGTCTAATCTGACTTAAAATTTTGCCCAATGACGGAAACATATCCGGACATTTTTTTTCTCGTTTTTCACCCAAAATAACTCAATCTGAATAATCATATGAATAGATGACAAATACGATTATGTACTGTACCAATAGGACACAGAGGCATGATGATTAATTTATTGTGGAAAGAAGAGAAGCGACACCCAAAATGAGGTCTTCTCGTTTAATAGTATAGATATATACTGTATCTTACATTAATTTGTAGGATCCTTTACTATAGATAATTTAGCTGATCTGTAACAATAACATCTCCATGCCTTATATATAATGTACTGTAGTAGGCCACTCGATTAAAACTGACGAAGAAAGGTAACACACCGCCAGCGAAAGCTCTATTATTTGGAGAGCCCAGGTGGTCGTGTGGTCTAGCGGGACAGCTGCAGTGCAGGCGATTTGGTGTCACGATATCACAGTAGCATGGGTAAAGCAAATTAACAGATCTAACATTGTTGGGTTGATGTTTAGACGAGTTGTATATATATAAATATAAACAAGTATAAATTGAAAACTACGTTCAAACCTATGATTGTGTTGGATAAAAACCCCAATTTTTATATGTTTGCATGTAAAACAAATTTCATTGTAGAAGGGTCTAAATACAGCACAAAAGTGAAAAAGTATATTTAAACAAAACGCATTTGACTAACAGGTCAAACAACTGATATTCTTTAACCCTGCTGACTGCCATTGGTGATTGGGAAATCAAATAAAATTGTTCACAAAAGATGCAACAAAATGGATCTTAATATAAATTTAATACTAAAGTCTAAACAGAAAACGATAAACTTGTGGCCAAGATGTTATGCCACAAACATGAGGTGTCAATATTTTTTTTGTACACCAGATCCGGATTTCGACAATGTCTCTTCAGTGATGTTAGGGATAGAAACGGTATTTGGAAGGCCATATAATTTACCGGTATATAATTTACCCTCAATTTAAGATACTCTTGAATTTTAAGAGTCAATATAGGATGAACGGATCATATAAACCCGGAAAATATGACACAAGCCCAAACGAAAAAATATAAACAAGTCTAAATTGAAAACGACATTCAAACCTATGATTGGGTTGGATAAAAACTGCAATTTTTATACATGTATATTTCTTTGTAGAATGGTCTTATGTATATAACTCGTCTTAACAACAACCCAACAATGTTAGATTTGTAAATTTGCTTTCCCAAATTTTTTGTTCTTCCCTCGCCGGGATTCGAACCCATGCTACTGAGATATAGTGACACCAAATCAACTGCACTATATACAGCGCAGACCACATCATCACCTGGGGCTTCATTCAGTTAACCCAAAACTCAATCCCAGCTTCCCCTTTGTTATATGGAACCTTGTGGTACAATGTCAGAGAGATCCATACAGTTACAAGTTACACACAAGTAATTGTCCTGAAACTAGAAAAATGCTTTTTTTTTGCCCCTTTTATGGCCCTTAATTCCTAGACTGTTTGCCCCATAACCCTTAAAATATATCCCAACTTTTCACTTATGGTATTAAACATAGTGGTACAATTTCAGAGCAATTGAAATACTTATACACCAACTTATTGTTCTGAAATTAGATAGGGGGGGGGGGGGGGGGGGGGGAATTAGAGGGGTCCTGATCCCGAAATCCTTGGCTTAAAAATACGAAATCCTGAGGTCATGAATTTAAATATATTCAAATTCGGACATCCTGAAATTCGGGGTACAATGATTTCCTGAGAAATACAAGAACAACGTACTATCCAAAAAAAAACATGTATATATCCTCTTAATGGTGTTATACTGCTTCAATTAGTGTAACAGCATACAATTATAAGGTTTAAGGCGTTCATAATTAATAGTACACACAATCTTTAGAAAAACGATTTGTATATCTTGTATACAAATTCCTTGTTGAAAACAATATTGTGGATGTTATATTTTGTATACAAGACATATAAATCAAATTCTTGAAGTAAAATGCACTTTTATTGAGTAAAAATGAGTAATATCTATAATTAATATTCTTTAATATTGTTAAAAGTAGTATAACACCATAAAAAAGTAGAATAACACCATAAAAAAATCTTGTTATTGGGATATATCAGTTTGTTTTGGGGATATTGTAAAGGTTTTTGTATTTCTCAGGAAATCGTGGTGTACCGGAATCCGGGGCCTTAAAAACACACAATCCCGGAGTCATGATAAAGGTCCAATCCCCCCTCAATAATAAGAACTTGTATAAATTCTGATATAGGACAAAGTATATCTATATGCAATTTTTCATGAAATTGTAATAACTAATCTTGCAGTTTTGTCCAATTCTTCAAATATCGCAATGAATAATGAATGCAAGCAATAATTTCTATATTTACAGAATTATCATAACAGCAGATCCAACTATAATTAAATATTGTTGACCTGTCATGTATAGTTGCAGAGGAACAGAACTCTTCTTGAAAAATAATCTTCACCATGTGCACTGGTGTGGGAAATACAAAATGTAAGATTAATAAAGGAACAATGACTGTATAAGACAAGCATATAATTATAAACATGAATTACACATTGGCATACCACCTCTGCCTTAAACAAGCTGCATTAAGTAGTGAGGTGTTCATAGTGATTTCAATGAGTAACTGCTTGTACTGAACCAACATGCTGAATCAGCAAGCTAAGAAGGTACATGTAACAAGTCTGCAGAAAGTCATTATACAGATCTATACATTACTTAAATCATGGAAAACTACTATAAGATCTAAGCTTTTTCTCTTAAAGCATTTATTAAATGCAGCTAGTTAGGCATAGAAGCTGTAAATAAATCTGTTATTACCCTTTGGTTTGACGCACAATCAAGATGTGCCAAGTTATTGAGAGTTACTATACACATCAGTTTACCAATAGTTGCCTGTTGGTTATATGTTTATGAAATTTTCTTTGCATTAATATTTCTCTAAATAACTACAAGTCATAGGTCCTTGATCATTACATGTCCATGCCTCCAAATCTTGTTATGCCAAACAGATTTACCTACTTTTAGTTTCTGTAATGTTCCTCTTCCTGTTTGGTGACTACTTAAGAGGGATTATATTGAGTGAGTAATAGCTCACAGTATATCTTGTTCCACTAGCTCTTGCTTGAAAAGGTGTATTATCACTTTATGTATATATAGAACTTAGAATAAGCATTTGAAATATATTATGATTCAAGATTCACAGCAAAGTTGAAATTTATTGTTGAAAAAATATGTATCCACCCAACATTTGCCCAACTTCCACTTTTAGTTAATTTTTGTTTCATGTATTTATTAATAAAGTTGTGCTTATATAAGTGTGGCTACATCAAATGTGTATTTGATTTGTTTTTCTTATTATATTTACAATGTACTGTTATTGTTACAAGTGTCACTCGTAACAGTAACAGTACATTGTACATGTATCTTCTTGTAATGACTTGTCCCTTATTTTCTTACAACCAATTTTTTTCTGTGAAATATATAGATTACTATATACTGAGGAACTTTGATTTCATTTGTGAGAAGCCTAGTAATTTTTATCTGCTTAGTCCACACAGGTTGAATGTGAGGCAGACTTAGTAACAACTAGAGCACACCCGTGATATCGCGGGTCCGTGACTGAATTAAAGTATATAACTATGCGCAAGCCTTATTTTAGTATTAGTATTGTCATCTGATAAGATCATGCCGATTTTAAGATACACAGTTTTCTCTGCTTTCAAATCTTTCTGTTTGAACCCGTCGAACTGGAACTTATCAATTATTTGCGATATTAATTATTTGGAAACGTGACAAAATGTCCTGGAATGGGCCGGGTATTTTTAATCAACAAATTTGTCCCATATTAGTTATGAATAAAGTTGAATGCTTTGATTCGCTGTTTAACGTCATACCCGCTGACAAATTGAAAACTTTACCTATACGCCTTATTTTTAGTCCAGATTTTTAGTTTTACGGTATTATTAACCTCTTAGAAAGTCTTACTGATTAAAATACTACAATAGGTAACAATTTGACAATTTAGTAGTGTCAACCCTGTGATTATGACCCGTGTATATAGCATATTAATCCTGAATACACCGTTTGGTGGTGCGCCTGTCAGATGCGGAACGTACAGATAAGGTTATAGGTAACAGGTGAATATACTATTGGTATCGGTATCGGACTCGACCCGGAACTTTTTAATTATTGGCAATATTGATTACGTGGAAAACAAAAGGACCTGGAATGATGTAATTTTTGATCTACACCTTTGTACTATATTAGTTGTATATAAAGTTGAATTCTTTGATTCGTCGATTTTACGTGATGACGGCTGACAAATTGGACCTCGTCTTTTTAGTATTATAGATAGATGTTTTGAGACAATGTCTGCTTGTTTTGTTTAAACTGCAACACAAGTAACTTCACCAAATATGTATTTTCTGTAGCACCTGTAACTCATAAACAAATACATGTATTTTGGGTATCAGCAACTAAGAACTTTAAGCAGATCTATGAAGTCAAACCTACAGTCCTTCATGATTTGGACAATGTTTGATCAACATCCAAAACAAGGCCTTTTTACAGTGACTGATCTATTTTTTCATGGAGTCTTTTTAATTTTATTTGACTTTATCCCATCAATGAAAGACAAAATGTGTATGTCAATGAATTCTGACTGCAAATACATAGTTGCAGTATAAAGATATATCTGTCAGAGTGAGTCACCTACATGTACAATCACTAGTTCAATAGATATAAGGTCATTGTCAAATAAAAAATTTTGTTTATTAAACTATCAGTACATGGACTGTAGGAGACATTATCTGCACTGCAATAATAACAATCTGTATATCTGATCAACCTGATACAAAGTGAGTCAATTACCTCAGAACTTTCAAACCTCACAATGTTTATTCTGACCAAAAACAATTTGTACAACTTTCTGTATAATCATGATAGTAGAAAAACAAAGAACATGGCACAACAACATTAAATGTACAGTGCAAAGATATACATCTCAAAGTAATGCCTTCTACATGGAGTAAAAGAAAAATGACAAAAGAATCTCTCACCTCAGACATAAATAAGTACGAATCTGCTTTTGGCTCATAGAGGTCTAAATCTGTAGGCTTCAAGATTTGTCTCCCTTTAATTTAAGACAAATTATTACTCCAACAAGTCGATTAATGTTGAGCAAGAATTGACACAAGTCAATAAGTTACTAAAATTGGTCATCTATAAGACCCATACATATTTATAAAATATCAGGCATCTACATGAAATTATGACAACATTGAATGACAATGCTTTATAGATATAGGAAGAATCTAGATGTGGTATGAGTGCCAATGAGAGAACTCTCCATCCAAGTAACAATTCATAAAAGTAAACCATTATACAATGTAGGTCAGGTACGGCCTTCAACACAGAGCTTTGGCTCACACTGAACAGCAAGCTATAAAGGGCCCCAAAATTACTAATAATTACCATTCAAATAGGGAAATCAACAGTTTAATCTATATAAATATGAGAACCAAGAAACATGTATGAACTATACATAAACAGAAGACAACCACTGTACATCAAATTTGTCTGATTATAGAAAAATGCATGACAGGCTAAAACAAGGTGCTCCGCAGGGCACAGCTTTATATGACTGCAGTGGTCGCACACTGAACACCTGGGGCAAATTTGGTCACAATATTCAAGCTTGATACTGTCTGAGTTTGGATTGTGATCATATTTTTGACATAATATAGGATTTGGTCACAAAATAAATGTGGTCAAAGATCTAACAAATCTATTGCACAATACTGTGCAATTGAAGATTTCTACTTAAAGCTTTTGAAAACAAGCAGTGTAAGGGAGGTTATCAAGTAATCAAACATATAAATAACAGTATTCTTTAAATTCTAATTGCATTACCTCCCTTACACTGCTTTTAAATTGTCTAAATTGTCCTTTAACCAGAAAAAACCTTTTTTTCCTCAGATTTGCTTAATGATTTGAGCCATAACCCCCTATGACCATCTCTTTGTATTATGGAATCTTGTGGTATAATTTCAGAGAGATTTGTACACTTAAACACAAGTTATTGACCTAAAACTACAAAAATGATTATTTGTGCTTTTTTTTGGCCCCTCACTTATTGAAACCTTGCTTCCTCCCTTGGAACAAGAACCCAAAATATTAATTCCAGCCTTTCCTTTGTAGTAAGAAACCTTGCAGTATAATTTCAGAGAGATCCATACAATAAACCCAAGTTATTGTCTGTAAACTAGAAAAATGCTTCTCTTTGGCCCCTTATTCCTAAATGTTCAGGGATATTCCCAAACTGAATCATAGGCTCCCCTTCATTATATAGAACCTTGTTGTACAATGTCAGAGAGATCCATACAGTTATGCACAAGTTATTGTCCCAAAACTACAAATGCATGTTTTGAACCCTTTTTTACCCTTAATTCCTAGACTGTTAGCCCAATAACCCTTAAAATAAATCCCAAATCTTCTACTTTATGGTATGAACATAGTGGTAAAATATCGGAGCAATTGAAATACTTATTCACAACTAATAATATTGTCCTGAAACTAGATAAATGCTTGTTATCGGCCCCTTTGGGCCCCTTATTCCTAAACCGTTAGGCCATAACCTAACCATTCTATTTACTTACATGTATACTAAAGTTATTATCCCACAACCATCCGTCTTCGGACGACAACTATGTTATACATGTACCAATATAGGACCAATTTTTTTATTTTTTTGCGGTCGTATAAAAACGGAGATAATGTTTATTTACTTTACAATGCAACCATCTATAACCACACAATATGAGGAAAATAATGTTATCATTGTTATGTTAGGAAAAATGTTCAATTAGATACTTAAATATAGATAGCTGAAGGTCTTTGTTAACTCTCAGACAGGTTAATGATGTCACAGGTGGAGCACTTTGGCCACCAATTAATATATATATATATGTTACAGTGAATTTGTATAATCAGTGATTATGTAGAATCCCTGAAATTTTCAGGGATTATGTAGAATCACTGGTCTCTTTAGGTATTATATATATTCACTAAAATTTTCAGGGATGATGTATAATCACCAGAAAAAGTGTCAGGGATTATACATAATAACTGCAATGGCGAAATTGTTTTATTTATGAATAAAAGTCAAATAAGTAATACTACAAACTCATATTAGAACAGCATTACATTGTCATGACTGTATAAAAATAAATTGTAAAAATGTTCAGTACAAAATATCAAAATGATAACCATTTTTTTTGGAATGTGAGGCACAATATGTTAAAATGTTAAACACAATATATATATTAAAAGAATATGCTTCACATCTGTTTTTATCACATTATCCACATTTAAGAAAACAGATTTACCTCACATATATCGAATCAGATTGTATGACCCGCCTAAATTAAAGTGTTCAGTAAAAACATCTCCAAGTACCCCCCAAAACGGGAATAAGCAACCTCGTTTTTGCTGGTTTTAGCAAGGTACAATGTTTTTTGGCCATGTGATATCCTTTTTCAGAATTTTGGTGAACTGTGGCATTGCTATAAGATTGAATATTACCCCTAATGACTGCTTCCTCTAAATTGTTCTAATTGTCAATTCTAAGGTTTTTTTTTATAAATTTAGATGCGTAAGTTCTCTCTGTTTGAATTTCTTGTTCTTTTGAACAAACAAAAAAAACAAACAAAAAAACAGATGTTCCATAATCTTTTCGCCATTTGTTTTACATGTACCACAAATACCATGCTCTGTTGATTTACAAATAGAACATGAATATCCATATGCATGTGAAGTTGGCTTTAAATAAACAAACAATACATGTATATTATGTTATATTGCTATAAAGGGAATCTCGAAACCATGTGTTGGTTATATCTTTAAAATCATCTTCTGTGTTTAAAAGCAAAATTATTTCATCTGGCAAGGAATATGAAAGTAATAAATTATAATATTTATTTTGTTTTCTTTATCAAACAAAGAACCCTTAAGTTATACATGATCCCTGAAATTATATTAGGGAATTTGTAGAATAATTATTAAAATTTTCAGTGATTATGTAGAATCACTGGTCATTTTCAGGGATTATATATAATTACTAATTATTTCAGTGATTCTACATATATTCCCTGAAAAATCAGGGATTCTACATAATCCCTGATTATACAAATTCACTGTAACATATATATATAATATAAACATAAACAAGACTGTCATTTTTTTTTTTACTTAAATGAGTCTGAAAATGAAAACACATTTTTATTTTAAATACTTTTTTTTTTACTTATTTCTATATTCAAAGTCAAAAACAAAAAATACAACTTGTAATGTTTATGTCTGAGGTCTGACGGGCACTGGCTTGAATGGAATTCTTTGCAAAATAATTCAGATAGACTTTGGCAAATAAAATTGAGAAAGGAAATGGTGAATATGTCAAAGCGACAACCACCCGACCATAGAGCAAACAACAGCCGAAGGCAACCAATGGGTCTTCAATGTAGCGAGAATTCCCGCACCCGTAGGTGTCCTTCAGATGGCCCCTAAAAATATGCATAATAGTACAGTGATAATGGACGTCATACTAAACTCCGAATTATACACAAGAAACTAAATTTTAAAATCATACAAGACTAACAAAGGCCAGAGGCTCCTGACTTGGGACAGGCGCAAAATTGCGGCGGGGTTAAACATGTTTATGAGATCTCAACCCTCCCCTATACCTCTAGCCAATGTAGAAAAGTAAAAGAATAACAATACGCACATTAAAATTCAGTTCAAGAGAAGTCCGAGTCCGATGCCAAAAGATGTAACAAAAGAAAATAAATAAAATGACAATAATACATAAATAACCAGATGTTCCGCAGGGCGTAGCTTTATACGACCGCAGAGGTTGAACCCTGAACGGTTGGGGCAAGTATGGACACAACATTCAAGCTGGATTCAACTCTAAATTTGGATTGTGATTAAATAGTTGACACAGCATAGGTTTCTGACACAGAATAAATGTGTTCTAATGAACTTAAAAATTTTGTTTTCTCTTAGAGCAATTCACTATGCTGTTGAATATTAATCCTCTCAAAAAAATGTTTGACGAAATTTTCTTTTTATTTATGAAATTTCAAATGAGAAAAATTGAACCCAATTTTTGTAATCACATCCCCCTTTCCATTATTCCAAAACTAATCTCAATTAAAATTTCTAATGGAGTTTGCAACAATAACTACTCATTTAAATGCATCATAAAATATTAAGATGTAAAAAAAATGCTTGTTATCACTGAATGGTAAAGATTATTTTAATTTATCAGTTGGTAGTAAAAAGTGAACATACATTGTATATTGTATATAACAAAGATTTAAGTTGATTCTGGACAAAGAAAGATAACTCTAATTAAAAACAAATCTTGCTATTGCACAATATTTTGCAATTAGATATTTCTTGCTTACTATTCTGGACAAAGAAAGATAACTCTAATTAAAAAAAAAATTTGCTATTTCACAATATTGTGCAATTAGATATTTCTTGCCATTGTGCAATACTTTGTAATTGAAAAGACTTGCTATTTCACAATACTTAATATAATAATTTTAGATCCCGATTTGGACCAACATGAAAACTGGGCCAAAAATCAAGAATCTAAGTACATTTTTAGATTCAGCATATCAAAGAACCCAACCAATTCATTTTTTGTCAAAATCAAACTAAGTTTAATTTTGGACCCTTTGGACCTTAATGTAGACCAATAAGAAAACGGGACCAAAAGTTAAGAATCTACATACACAGTTAGATTTGGCATATCAAAGAACCCCCTATTACTCAATTTTGATGAAATCAAACAAAGTTTAATTTTGGACACTTTGGTCCCCTTATTCCTAAACTGTTGGAACCAAAACTCCCAAAATCAATACCAACCTTCCTTTTATTGTCATAAACCTTGTGTTTAAATTTCATAGATTTCTTTTTACTTATACTAACATTATGGTGCGAAAACCAAGAAAAATGCTTATTTGGGTCCCTTTATGGCCCCTTATTCCTAAACTGTTGGGACCTAAACTCCCAAAATCAATACCAACCTTCCTTTAGTGGTCATAAATATTGTGTTTAAATTTCATTGATTTCTATTTACTTAAACTAAAGTTATTGTGCGAAAACCAAGAATAATGCTTATTTGGGCCCTTTTTTGGCCCCTAATTCCTAAACTGTTGAAACCAAAACTCCAAAAATCAATCCCAACCTTTCTTTTGTGGTCATAAACCTTGTGTCAAAATTTCATAGATTTCTATTCACATAAACTAAAGTTATAGTGCGAAAACCAAGAAAATGCTTATTTGGGCCCTTTTTGGCCCCTAATTCCTAAAATGTTGGGACCAAAACTCCCAAAATCAATACAAACCTTCCTTTTGTGGTCATAAACCTTGTGTTAAAATTTCATAGATTTCTATTTACTTTTACTAAAGTTAGAGTGCGAAAACTAAAAGTATTCGGACGCCGCCGACGACGATGCAGACGACGACGCCAACGTGATAGCAATATACGACGAAAAAATTTTCAAATTTTGCAGCGTATAACAACAGACTACTAGCAGTTTACTGACATGCCAGCTTCAAACCTCAATTAAACTGATTGAAAGATTATGCCTTCATCATATGAATATCAGGTACAATCCCTCCCGTTAGGGGTTTAGTATCATACTATCATAAAATATATGAGATGAACATAACCCATGTCATGCCAACAACTGTTTTTTAGAAATAAATGTGTTTAGTTCCGATGCAAAGACCCTATCAGTGAATCAATGTTAAAGCCAAAATATGCAATCTTTAATGACCTGACAACAGTATCGTAACTATATCCCCTTTTAATAAGTCTATTTAAAGGTTTTGTTAGTTTCTGAGGAGAATACTGACATTTTTGTGCTTTATAAAGAATATTTCCATAAAAAATTGGATGTGAAATACCTGAACGTATAAGATGTCTGCATGTTGAGTTATATTTACGAATTATTTCCTTATACCAGTGATAAAATTTAGTAAATGTTTTGACCAGTTTGTAATATCGAAAACCCTGGTGTAATAATTTTTCAGTAATACATAAATTTCTCTCGCTAAAATCTAATACGTTGTTACATACACGAGCGAATCGTACAAGTTGAGATATATAAACACCATAAGATGGTGACAAGGGAACTTCACCATCTAAAAATGGATAATTAACAATAGGAAATGAAAAATCATCTCTTTTATCATAAATTTTTGTATTAAGCTTCCCATTTGTGATATAGATATCAAGATCGAGGAAAGGGCAGTGGTCATTGTTATCATTAGCTTTATTTAAAGTAAGTTCTACAGGATAAATTTCTTTAGTATACATACTGAAGTCGTCATTATTGAGAGCCAATATATCATCCAAATATCTAAAAGTATTTTTAAATTTTTGTATCAAATGTTGTTTTGATGGGTCTTTGCTAATTTTAGTCATAAATTGTAACTCATAACAATACAAAAACAGGTCTGCAATAAGACTTGCACAGTTAGTATGCAACACCACAAAATTGGGACTACTGGTAGTCAAAAAGATCACTGGAAAATATATATAGGACATATTTAAAATAAATAGTTCCCACACATAGGTTTAAATATAAAACTATGTGAAATATATTTAGGTAATCTAGGTATCCTTATCAAATGAAAGATAAAAAGCTAGGCCTGGTGAACTTTGTAGAACCCTTTGTATACTTGATCTGCTACTGGTAGTCATTTTAACAGTAAATCTAACCTAATCATAATGAAATGTTTATGTCATGTTGTTATTAATGTTATGCTCTTCATGGGCCCTTTAATTTGGAAAATAAAATGTTGTATTGTATTGTATTGTATAATCACAAAAATACCTGATCATACCTCATTTGGTGTTTTTTGGACATGTACCTTATTGGTGTTCATAGAAAAGTGAAAAAGGAAAAGCACAAAGTTTTCAATATCAAAGTCCTTGGTCAGGTTATACACAAACACATGACAAATGTCCTTTGCCTTTAGAAGCTAGCTTTAAAAAACCCAGCAAAGATCAAATTGTCAAGTCAAGGTTTGAGCTGGCTTGGTATTAAATTTTTAATTTCCCATTGCATTTGATTGATTTGATGGTTGCAATTGATTGTTGGTGTTTCAAAGTCAATATTAGCAATCAAACCATATCATGGTTGCATGCCCATTCATGTAATTAATAGCGAAAGAGATGACACTTCCATGAGAAAAACACTTTGGCAGTAAAACTTGTAATCCTATTTAAATAATAAGATCAAAGTCTAATGCCCCTTCCATGAGCAGGTTTATAATTGGATAGCAAGTGATATTGTAGATGGACCACCCAGTCTCTGAAGCAGCATCCCAGTTAAGGTGAAAACATTATCAAATGCAGAAATACTAGTACTGTACTGACTAACAGGACTAATGAACAAAATTACAGTGTTTTTGGTTTGTGAGCTTTGGAGCAAAGACATGCTTGAATCTTTCTTGGAAATAGGTTCACTCCCTCCACTTTATTATGTAATGATCAATATGGTAAGAAAGTTATTGAACCTTTAAATATCATTCTATGGGAGGCCATAAATCCATCCTATTCTATGAACAAACCTAACCAGGAATCATGGATAGGAAACATTAATGCTTTAGAATATTCAGCTGTCAACTTTCATTCAATCTTAATTTATCTTCATTGTTATTTTATTTGATGTTTGATTGTATGTTTACCCACAAATGTTTTGTAGCTGTTTCTATTTGAAATATGTGAACATGATCAGGATTTGTGGTTGACATGTATCTTTTTTAGTTTATCCCAATCTAGAGCATTTGTCTGGAAAAATTGATAGTAAATATAAAACTAGTCCTACATCATGTACATGTATATGCAGCTGAATTCCAATAATTAAGTTCTGCACAAGTCACATTATATATTCTCTATTCTGCATACCATACAGACCCTCACCAGTCCATTTTGAGGTAATGATTTCTTTGTTTAGTACAAATTACAATTCACTAATATTCACCATTATCAGTCAGAGCTTAGACATAAATAAGTCTGAATCTGCTTTTGACTTATAGAGGTCTAAATTTGTAAGTTTTAGGATTTGTCTCTCTTTAATGCAAGAAAAAATACGACTTAAATAAGTCAAATTTTGTAAAGCAAGAAATGATTGACTAGAATCAAAAAGTTGCAAGTATTGACTCCTACAAGTCGATAAGTTACCAAAATTGGTCAACATCAAGACCCGCGCATATTTATAAAAAGGTCATGCATCTAAATCAAATAATGACAACATTGAAAGCCAATGCCTTGTCTTCTAAAGAAAAATATGAATGAGAGTCTAAAAAATCGGGGATCATGTTAATTAACCTTACAATGCAACCACCTGGATCCACACTTAATGAGGTAAAACATCTGTGTTTAGTAAGGATGTTCAATTAGATAATTAAATATAGATAGATCAAGCCCTTGTGAACTCTCAGACAGGTTTTTACTGTCATAGGTGGTGTAGTTTGGCCACCAAGTCAAGTTAAGTTTTTTCATCAACATAAATAGACCTAAACAAGTCTGTCATTTTGTGACTTAGATAAGTCTAAAATTGAAAACACATTTTTATACAGAATACATGTTTTGACTTCTTTAAGTCAAAAACAGAAATAGACTTGTTTATGTCTGAGCTCTGACTGATTATCAGAAATTCAACAAAATATTTGACAAAGCCCATGGGGGTTTCGCATGCAAGATGGCTGTCATAGTCCTAAAACCTTCAAGGAGGCCTGCAAATACATTTAAATGTTGTTTTTTGGCTTCTTCATACTTTTATAAGCCTAAGTCTGTAAAATTAATTGTTTTGTTTAAATTGTGGACAAAATTGCTCTTTTAAAAATTCAATTTGGGAGCCTCCATGTGGGAAATCCAATGCAACTAGTAACAGTTGGCAGGTATGTCATGTATGTACACAGGCACTAGACGTTCTGTCAATAGTATAAAAATATTGGCAATGGGAAGTGAATAGTGTCCATATATCTCTATATTATATATATATATGGACACTATTTTCTTCCCATTGCCAATATTTTTATACTATTGACAGAACGTCTAGTGCCAGTGGTATGTACAATATGTACTCAAAGTTAAGGAAACTTGTAAAAACTTCATATTTGACTTTAATTTAATGACCTCGAATGATTTTTAATGGCATGATTGGTAGAATTTGGGATAGTCAAATGACATTGATTTTACATTCTCAATGACATGTATCACACATGTATTTATATAATGTTCAATATATTTAACTTTTTTGCACATTTTCATTGATTTTTCAGAAGGTCCAATTTGGGTCCTTAAATACCTATACTGTTTTTACATGTATTAGGTCACAGCACAGGCACTAGACTTTCTGTCAAAACTAATAAAATATTGGCAATGGGAAGAATAGAATAGAGGGGGAGGACAGGGGTAAGGGAGACAGGGAGAAAGGGGGTAGGAGAAAGGAGAAAGGAGAGGAAGGCTGGGAGAAAGGAGAAAAAGTTGGAGCAGGGATGTATATAAGTCCTTGGTTGGAGAAAAAAATAAAATATGAAAAAATAAAATATCTCTCTTTTTTCCGGTAAATTAAAAAAAATACAATAAGGAGAAGAGGGGTAGGAGAAAGGAGAAGAGGGGTGGGAGAAGGGAGAAGAGGGTAGGAGAAATGAGAAGAGGGGTGGGAGAAGGGAGAAGGGTACCTCCCTGTCCCCCCCCCCCCTCAGAATAGATACAAGATACATAAATACATGTCTCTGAATAGACACTGTCTTATAACATGCTTGATGGTGTTAACATTCCTTGAAATGAAAATCAAGATTTATATATTTGAAAATGGCCAACTAATCGATAAGCATGTCTTCTCTTTGTTTTTGTTTTTTCTCGTACTCTAAATAGTCCTAAATGTACCTGTTATTTAAAGTACAGTCATAACAGTGGAAGACTTTGTCATTTATACTCGATTTAATAGGCATTATTATATTTTGTTGTATCATGTACTTACAAAAACTCTTTCTCTGTTTGAATGTTTTAGCCCCCTCGGCCGTATTATACTGCCTTTCAGGCATGTTACCACTAATATTGTGTGTATTAAACTGCGAACACTTTTCAATCTGTCATCAGCTGGTTATGACGTAAAACCCAAGGTTCAGAGAATAGTTGTCATTTGGTATTAGGATACGCCGATGAATCAGTGGGAAAGCCACGGATCGATTCTGCGCCTCCTTCCATATGACGTAACGGCCAGAAAATCAAGGGTGACAATCGCGATTTTTCATAGAGGGCGACACTATCGCGCCATCGCGGCAATTTGTTTACATCGTGTACGTGTGATTTTTCGAGAAATTTATCATTAAAGACAATTAAACTTGTGTCATTTCATCATCAATAAGTTATATAGGTAAGTTTTACAGGTGACCATGCTATTTTTTCTTCTTAGAAGATTTTATTTTACAAGAAACGAACATCTAAAAATGGCAAGTGACGTTGTTAATTTGGGGATAAAAATATGGCGGGTGTTTTCCCCTTCTGAAAATAACTGACACATTTGCATCCTATTGGCTATTTAAATATAAAATGACCAAAAATAGTATCTATGATGATAGGAGTCCCTAAATATTTGCATAAATACCCATCACTCCGTGTCAAATTGTAACTGAGGCTGCGAAAAGGAAGCACACAAATCGACGCCATTTTTCAACAGATTAAGGTTTCTGAGCTCACGAAATCCTAGTATCATTACTTTTAATGGTTAGTAGAAAGATATTAATACTATCCATAACATGATTTATTGATCTGATCGGGTTATGGCTACATGTTTGCCTCTTTTCGATTCTTAAATCCAGTAAATTTCCGTAGACCACATGTAAATAAACGCCCCTTTTCCAGCGTAAGACTTCAATTTGAATAAAACTTCAATTTTGGCAGGTCAATGTAAAGCATTTAAATTTTAATTAAAGTTTTACAGTTGTGTAATGCATATGTGCTGATTTGTTTGGTTGTCTCGAATAGTAAAAAGGTTAATATTTTTATATTTGAACCCCGAAAGTGTGACAAAAAACACAAAAAACAAACAAAATAAAAATATAGGAAACAAATAACTATCCCCAGGATAAAGGGGTTTCCAACTATATGTCCCCATTCAAATGCATTGATCGTCCCCAAAAAAGGGAGATTCCAATCCCTGGAACCCTACCCCTGGATCTGCCACTGGGAACTATGACTATCATGACTATTAAAACGTTTAAAGAATTAGAGAATTGTTACTAAAGGAACAAGAATAGAGAGAATTTACCATAAAATAAGTTAAAAAAAAGAGCAAATGACATGCTAGCTGCGGAACCGTCGCTCTTAGGTCCTTATGTTATTTTTTGACTATTTGCGGACCATATACAACTTTTTTTCTGGGACACCTTCCTATGCATCCCAGAAAAATTCAAAATATTCCTAGCAGCAAGCCAGAGGTCTGGTCATAATCATTTAGAACTTTTGATGTGCAAATTTATATATTGAGGAAAGAAAAATTATGGACAAAAAGTATAAAAAAAATAGAGACCAATGAACTAAAAGATTAAATGATAAAGAAATGCAGAAGACCCCATCCAGACCCTTGTCTATGTGAACAACAGTACTATTATTTTTGCTCAATATTGCATATGGGCAAGTAAAATCTATAATACTAAAATTACGAGGTCCAATTTGTCAGCCGTATCACGTAAAAACAACGAATCAAATAATTCAACTTTATATTTAACTAATATAGTACAAAAGTATAGATTAAAAATTACACCACCCCAGGCCCTTTTGTTTTTGAAGTAATTAATATTGCCAATAATTAAGAAGTTCCGGTTCGAGTCCTATACAGATACCAATAGTATATTCACCTGTTACCTATTACCTTATCTGTATGTTCCGCATCTGACAGGCTCACCACCAAACGGTGTATTAGGATTAATATGCTATATACACGGTCATAATCACAGGGTTGACACTTCTAAATTGTCAAATTGTTACCTATTGTAGTATTTTAATCAGTAAGACTTTCAAAGATAACAAATCTGGACTAAAAATAAGGCGTATAGGTACAGTTTTCAATTTGTTTGTGGGCATGCATGACATAAAACAGCGAATCAAAGAATTCAACTTCATTCAGATGACAAAGTTAATACTAATACTAAAATAAGACTTGCGCATAGTTATATACTTTAATTCATTCACAGACCCGCGATATCACGGGTGTTTTCTAGTATCTTTTAAAGATTTCAGGTATATGAAATATTCACCAGTAGGAAAGTATAAATTCTGTCCCTCCTTCATGCTAAAAAAAAATATGTGATTTATTGTTGAATTTTATTGCCACCTTCAGTATTGGCTAGGTGTTGTGGCCAGGTTTTATTGGCATTGGATACATTTATTATCAATTACTGGTATAAAGAATTAAAGATATGAATGATTGAATGAAAAGTTATCTTTTAAATAACAGATACCTTTAAGATAATTTAATGTTGCATATTATGTTATACTTTATTTAAACATTATTTATATCTATTAAAGAGGTTGATATGTTATTATGGTGATGAATTTTAAATACTAAAGTAAATGAATTTATAAGTAGAAAATTTTTCCAAACATCTGTTGGTGTGTATAAGTATTACCTTTTCTAGAGGACCTTTTTCGGGACGTCTGGATTGGGTATTTTTAGCTGAGGATTTCAGAATTGATCCTTCGGATTCCAGTATTTCCTTTCAACATTTTTACCTCAGAAGAGCATGTTTTTGTCAGTAGACAATTAAAATATATTATAATTTACCGATCATATAGCAACTCTAGAGAAGTTTGAAATTATATTAATTTGATAATATCATCTGCATAAATTATATATTTTCAGATAACAATAGGAATAAGAAGAGCAGGATTTCTATATTGAGGATTTACATGTATGGGACAGAGGACTATTTGGCTTGATTTTACTTTAAAAAACTTTTTAATTTTAACAATAGCGCTCCTTTATTGTTTAAAATACTTTTTACATATTTTTCATTTTAACATTATTTTTATGACTTTGTATTTATTCATCACTTAATAAACTTTTATTTCTAAACATTTTTATATTTTCAAATATACATACAATGTGAAACACTCCACCATTTTATATTGATAACGTGGGGTAAATGTACATGAGACACTAAACTGTTGCAATACAATATAACTTAATGTCATTGAAAAACCTGAGATTCATTGATGCAAAGCTAGCATATTCATAGGGCCCCCTTTCATAGGAAAAAAATTGGTTGATTAAATAGGGAATCACTGGAGCGGGCCCCTCCCAAGTTAGTCAGCAGCAGCAACCCCCCCCTAGTATTTGAGACATAGGAAAAATAAAAGATATAAAAGTCAAAATGATGGTCTTTTATTCTTTATAAGGTTTGAATGACTTAAATGGAAAGTTTCTAGAATTGTTCACTTCTCCTAGACATAGTGAGGTCTCTCAAGTAGCCTATCATGACATGACTTTTCACTGTTTTGCTTCCAATGGCATGTAGATTTCAAAGTGTGGTAACCCCTGCACATAAATAAATCATTTTCAGTAGATACATATTTTTTTTCCAGACTTTTTGATGAAAAGTTTAAACTAATATACAAATTAGAAAAAAGAAAACTGATCAACTTGAACCCACAACATATAATTGAGCACAGGTGCTCTGGAAGAGTAGGCAGATCCTGCTCCTTGTGTAGTATTATGAATGAGATGTCTATGTACCTTTTCCTGGATATGTTAACACATGATTTTGCAAATTATTGCAATTGTGTGCTTTTAGAATGGAGTAAAATGTGTGAAAAGGTATTCTATTGCAGAAAAATCAGCACACAGATATAAGAATAGTATGATTCTTAATAAACTATAGATCCTGTGTCCAAGATTTGTTTTCTTGTAAACTGGTGTAAAATAAAAATGTGGGTCAAGCAGTTATATCAATGCAACAAAACAGGATCACCAAAATCAGACTGAGACATTCATATACCATTTTTAAAGTAGACCTTGGAAGTGACATAGCATTTTGTTAATGCTTTAAATGGTCATATAGCTCTAACATGTATTAAGAATTTGATGTACTAGGCATTGGGCATTCATATTGAATTTTAATCTCCAAGTTCTCAAGAGTTAAATATGCCCCAGGGCCCAGAAACACACAAACATGAATAGTTGGTCAGTGTACATCAGGTTGCTTGATAAGCATGATAAGGACAGACATTTATTAACATGTGTGAGTTTTTAGGCAGGCAATATTTGTTGATTGGTACATGTACTTTTTAAAATTGACAAGTTGAAACATTTCAGATTTATAATAATTTACAGAATCAAAGAATGACTGTAACAATTACCCTAAAAATTGGCTCAAAACAAAGACTAGCTGAGTGCTTACACTTTGCATTTTTGCATGCTTATTCAGACAACAACTTTTGACTAACTGAATTTTTTTTGTTGAAAAAAGGGGGGTAGGTCTACTTCCAGACAGTGGAAGTTATTTATATGGACAAATTCGTTCATAGATTAAACCAGTTTCAATGTACTACATAAATCTCGCCCATAAATCTGTTATACACCAGCAGCATAATTAAATAACTACAGAAAATGTGATACGAGGAGTTTGAGCAACTTGTAAACATCAACAAATGACGTTGTAAAGCCTTCAACCACTCAACATTTTAAGTAAAATATATTTAAAATCCTGAAAACATCATCACCCTTCGTTGTCTCAATCAATTTTGTGCTTAAAATCTATAAAATTTGACATAATTTGCTTGATTTTGCACCGAAATAACTCCCAAGACGTCTGAAAAATGTTGAATTTTGACCTCCGGTTGAAGTATTTATTATGTAAACAAGACTCAGAGTGACGGGGAATCCTGTACATAGTCATGTGCCCATATGTTTCTAGGTCACATTTATTTATATCTCGACCAATGAAAAGCTTTAGGATGCATTTGTGTCAGTTGTTTGTAGTCGTGGGGATTACCCGCGGTTTTTTGGAAATCAACGGAGGTAGTCTTATGATTTATCATATTTCAGTAACGGAGCACTTATTTGAATACCGAATTTGGCAGTCGTCTGACAAAATCTATTCTAATGAAAAATTAAACTCAAATACTGATGGATGATTAGTTGTTTTAATAGATTTATTGTCTGAAGCACAGGCTACGTTTTTGTTTACACGCTGGTTACAGCGCCACCTCAAAATTTTTAGATTATGTCCCCTTTCCCGCGGGACTACCGGAAGTAGCTCTTCAATGTCGCTGGCTTTCCCACTGAATAACTCGGCCTAAAGCTAACTCGGACTAGAACAAACTCGGCCAACTCGGGGGTGCTCATTTTCGCCACATCTTTCCATGTTTTTGACGGTTTATGTTCAGGTCTAAATAATAATATGACGCCCGACAAGCAAAAACGACCCTTATGGCAAAAATTATGAATTATCAGATTTTTAATTAATTTAACAGAAAATACTTATGCCAACACAATGTAAAAAATTTGAAGACGATCGGTGAAAAATTAGTTTAGAAATTTCAATTTTGGTAACACATTTCAACACATGAAATGTGTTCTAACGTAAAATTCAACGTAACGTTGAAATCATACACTTTGACGTCGATTTCAGTTTGCTGCTATTAACTACTTTACTCTTCTCCTGGTGCTTGACAAAATGTAACCTGATATCCCTTCCTAGCATAAGGACGATTTTTTAATACATGTAGAGATGTTCCTACCTAACACGTGCAGTTCTGGCTGCACGAATATCTACAGGACGAGCCAACTTATCGAACTAATATCAAGAACGATGCAGAGTATCGATTTCTTTTTATTTTGTGCATTTTTTTTTGGCAAAATTAAATTCTGATTTATCATGAGCAACGATGAAATAAAGGTACTTTCTGATACCATAGAATAGGTTTAATCTAAACAGATAAAATTGGTTTCTAATCTATCCATTTTTAAGTAGTTTCATCGTTCTCTTGCCTACAATGTTAACCGACTTAACTTATTGATGATGATTTTTGGAATAATTTTGTTACATGCGATACAGTATCACAGTTTGATCGTCAATATTTTTTTAGCTTGACAAAATCTACCAAACGTTTAGTATGACCAAAGGCTTATTTTTCTAATATTGTCCAGTTACATGTAGCACACACAAAGCAAGACAGTCAGCCATAAACCATTTTTTTTCTCCTACAATAACAGAACAATAAAGACTTTCATTTGTTGGATTTTAAATATAAAAGAAGTGTAAACTCCTGATTCTTACAGCGCACTATCTGTTTTTCATGGGGTTCGTGTTGCTCAAACTTTAAATTTCTGTGTTATTTTTTGCATCACTCGTTTGATTTTAAGACATGGTCATCTGAGTTTTCTGTTTATGATTTATAATTTCACGCGTGGTGTCTGTTTGTATTTATTTGATATTAAATAAGGATCAATTTGACTCATTTTTACTCTTATTCGATCTTTCTCAGGTTCAGATTGAAACAATTCATATTGCCAGTTAAAACAATTTGGCCATTCAAATTCAAATTGACAATAAAATTAGAAATGAAATATAGATTAAAGGAGCACAATGTGGGAATTTGTCGTGGAAGGTCAGTGTTTTGAACATTTAATCTAAAGGAGTGGAATGTATTTTGCCAATATAGGGCGTTTAATACTGGTATTAATTTACAGCCGATTCTATTAAGTGTGAAGGCAAAGGTAATATATTTGGTTAGCTTGATTCGCGACTAGCTAAACCGTGAAGTCATTTTTAGTTCAGGTAAACTACACTCCTTTAAATGTAAATTCATCCGTCAGATAACCAATCTATCTGTCTGTTATAAGACCAGGCTACTCCGAAAGGATGGGCGTATACCTTAGCTAACCAAAGTTATTACCCTTGCCTTCACACTCAATGGAACCGGCTGTAATTAATTTAATTATTTCATATTTTTCATATCGGGGTCTTTAATAGCCGACGATACTGTATGTTTTATCTCAATGTTGAAGGCATATACGTACGACATGTGACTATTATACTAGTATAAGAGTCCCAACCACGACATCAGAATATATAGATGCAAATATTATGTGCGGACAGCAAGGCGACCAGCCATTTGTCATTCTGTTCAGTGGACATATCTAGTCTATAAATTGTCAGTGTTAAAGACCGTACTTTGACCTATAAGGGTTTACCTTTTTAAATTATAACATGGATGGTGAGTTGTTTCATTGACACTCATACTCATCTTCTAATATCTACATCCAGTGCCATTTGTCTGAAATGCTGGTACATATGTGTCAAAACCCGACTGTTTTGATTCACAAGAAGATATAACAATCTGAGTTTCAGAGTCATGTCTGTTATCAGGTACTGTTTGTGGTAAACCATGCAGACTAGCTTAATTTTTCAAATATTGTACCATATTTGAAAATTCCCTCAAAACAGTCTATAAAATTTTGATATTTTCTGGGTATTTCTATTACTGTTGATGTGTTTAGTGAACGGGACTCTCAAATACTATAGGTAATAGAAATACATCTCGACAAACTTATCTGTCGCCAAAGGTTTAATGTAAAATTTTGTTTGCTTTCGCTCTCCGATTCTAGAACGGGATTTATCTACGCCTTTTATTTTAATTTACCCAATAAATACGTATCTTTGCCTTCTTTGGATAGTTCATTTCTACATGTATTATCTTCAATGTTATCGTTAAATGAGAAGTGCAGCTGCGTGTGCAATTTCGTCTGTTTCAGATATATTTCTTGCAATAAATATAAACGCATGTAAATGTTTACAAAACAAACCAAATCGCACGTTAAACTAAAAGTGATTTAAACGAAGAACAACATTTATATAAAAACTTTATATATTAAAGATATATCTCGAGTGCGAAATTTTCAATCTGTCCGTCTTCGTAATAAATATTCATTATTTTTATGTATTACTATAATTATAATAAGTTTCGCTGGATATCCCTTATCAGAGAAATTCGATTCGAAGTGAACTTGAAAATTTCAATATTATGCAAAAGTAAAATAGATTGTTTTTTAACATCTAAAGTATGACATTTCAAGATTGAAAAAAATATGAAGAACAACAAGATTATTTGTTGTGATCTAATTATATGTTTTTTTTTCAGCTTGTGCTGCCTCAATTAGTCCTTGCCTCATGTTTACAGATCATTGTTATATATCCAGCATCATCTTTTTTGAAAATTAACGCAATATTGCAAACTTGCATTTGTTTTTGTTTCTGATTTTTACATGGCGTTTAAAAATTCCATTGAAAGTTTTTTATCGGAGTGTTAACCTTATCTACCCGTGAATTCACGGAGATTTACACGACGGGTGATACAGTCAATGACTTCTGATCATTAAGTCAAAAACATCAATTTAAAAATTGTATTTTCGTCGTTGTATAACCTTTCGTACTGGAGTTGCATATTTATTTCAAGAAAGTTAACAACTCAATTTAAGTCAAACAATATCCCGCATCTCGTTTTATTCACAATCAAAGAAAATTAAGACAAATGAAATTAAATTGCGACCATTAAATAGTATACATTTATTTGACAACATTGTAACAATGATTAACCAGCTTAAGCAATCTCGTGTATGCATCCAAAATTGTTAATCATTTTTTGAATTAGCTCAAGCCTCTAGCATCTTTTATTTTCTAATGATTACTGTTGTTTTTTCTAACTTTCCTTGTTGTTTTGTTTCTTCATGGCCTACCACACAGACCATTTCAGAATATAAGATTCAAAGAATTTTGTTTCGAATGGAAGCAGAACACCTATATTTTGTTCACTTTTAGAAAATGTAAAACCATGACTACGATAAAACTTGTCCTGAATAAAATTGAGGAATGAAAATTAATGCAGAATCTGCCAAAAAGACAACATCCTAGCCAAAGAATCGTATTGTAGGTTTATTATAGTTTTTGTGCCATATGAGCCGAGTTAATTCAATCCCCTTTCCACTTAGAAGATGAGTGGCCGGGACCTCTAAAGCCGATTTTGGCGATTCTAGTAGGAGATTTAAGTAAACTTTAAAGCATGTAAAACAAGTGAAACTTTTGAGTTACTGCTTACTGAAGATACCCCCATCGAAATATTTCGGTAAACAGGAAGTTGTTGGGAGATGAATCTGAAAACGCATCGCACGACATAACTGATTTATATAAACCCTGAAACAAAATTTCAGAAATCCTTTTAATGCGAAGAAAATATTCATGGGACGAACGGTCGGACTGAAGGATGAATTGACTAAAGGACAGACAGAGGAAAAAAATATACCCCCACTTTTTTTAAAAGTGAGTGATATAATTATAAACTGATATGTGTTTCGTATTTACAGTTTTAAACGCATTGCAAATTTGTATGCCCCACCTACGATAGCAGAGGGTCATTATGTTTTCTGGTCTGTGAATCCGCCGTTCTTTTGTTCGTTCTTTCGTCCCAGTTCAGGTAAAAGTTTTTGGTCAAGGTAGTTTTTGATGAAGTTGAAGTCCGATCAACCTGAAACTTAGTGTTATATTAAGGTATATAGGAGGGGGAAAAATCTGAGACTAGTGCCTTTGTAAAATACTCATAGCATGTTTTCATTTGAACAAACTGGTTTATTGTTTTATGTACAGTAGTAAATATTGCGGATTAAAGCGTGGCAAAATAAAAGACGAAATATTTCAGACAGACTTTCTTCTCTTAATTTCTTGAAAGCAAACTCTCTCGTGTGATTAACCATGCAAGATTTTCTGCATTTGGCATACATAATGATGTGCCAAATATTAAATTATTTTCTTGGGTTCTTCATACAATAACTTACCGTATTAAAAGTATAAAAGAAATCTAGCTGCGGAAAAAAAACTTTTAGTGTTTTTTAGAAAATATTTAAGTGGTTTTTTTCACACAACATTGGTATTATCTATGTATTGTATATGGTTAATACGTAAATCATCACATATCGTGGATGTATGTCATAATGAGACTTGCTGATGTGTGGGATTTTATTATATTGTTTATAAATCATTTCTCTCAAACAAAATACATGCATACAGTTAACATTGATACATTAAATTACAATATATATTAAATCTACTAGTATATATATGTTCCGGTCCATATGAGTATTTGGACCATACGCGTATGGTCATGACCGTATGCGTATACTCATATGGTCCCGTATGGTCGGACCATATGAGTATAATACTCGTTTGGTTATTAACGGGCCGGACCATATGAGTATTTGGACCATATAGGTATATATATGTTTTCAAGTCAAATTACATTATAAACGTTTCAATAATACAAAAACTTTATTTAAAAAAACAGTGATGGTTTAAAACATGACAAATTTTTTTAATTTTATAATCCAAAAAACTACGTAAAAAAAGACCAGTCTCAAGCTGGCAGCCACTTTTATCGGCCAATCAAGTTAGCAGCCACTTTTTTCCAGCAGCCAATTTTGACGATATGTCTAAAAACCAAAAAACTGCATGAGACTCAAACGTTCCAAAAATCGCTAAATTTTAGTTAACTATAGTTTAACAGCGGAATTCGACAATTTCGCGGCTTGTACTGATTTTAAAAGCATTTCATTACGTTTTAAATATGTATGTGAAGTTAGCTGCCGGTTTGTTATTTGATATTCGATATTCAATATACAACCGGTTGCTAGCAGTCGGTTCAATATAAGAATTTAGTTGAAAATCATTAAAAAGTATGATTTCATAGTTAACAGGAGTGAAAAATTACGCCGCAAATAGATTTATGACTCCATCAAGCTGTCGTAAATTCAGATATAGACCCTTATATAAGTTGCATATTTGTCTTTATGTAATAAAACATCAAAGATTCAACAAAGATTTAATTTAATATATAATATATAAAACGCTAAAACTAAAGCCGTCCACACTAAAAACATTCCAAAATATAAAAAGAAATATCTATGGAAAGCCAAAAAAAGAATAAATATATTGTGAAAACCTACGGGAGACCGCTCAGATGGCAGTTAGACCCCAGGTGTTTAATACCCCAAATGCAACGATATTATCGACTCTGTATTATATAAAATTGGATGTAGAGATTAACGTGACTATACACTGGTAAAAATGCCACACATGTGAACATGCGTGATACATGCGTTTCACATGTGTGTCGCACGCATGTGAAAGAGACGTTTCATGCCACGCATGTGACACATGTGTGAAAAAAGCATGTGACACGCATGATATACACATGTGATCATGTGTTTCACATGTGAATTACATGCGTATAAGGAAATACACCTGTGATAAATGCGTGATTTCTGCATACAAAAGGCATGTAGGCCGGTGACCAAAGTCGGATTTATAAAATTTAATCGTCAAAAATGGTACACGGCTATTTCATATATCATTGAATTCGGAAATATGTGTACTTTGAGATTCTTCTGGTCGTCAAATGAAAATATGGTGCAGTTTTTCAGAAATCTTGATCAAAGGTCATATGTCGTTTTCAAGGAAAATTAAAATTGAATATCTAACTCCAATTTAAATACCCTTTTTACAGTAGAATGATTGAAAACTTAAATCTATTTTCTTCCTTATTCAATTTTTCACCCAAAAAGTGGAAATCCATCATTATATGAGATTTCCGAACACACGTATGCGACTGTACAAAAAGGGGGGTAGTTTTCAGTTTAACATGATGTATTTTTTTCAAATAATAAGAACAACGTCTGTCAAAAATTAACAAAATTTATAGAAAATTATGAACAAAGATATATTTATTCATATAACCATCTAGTTTACATCAATGAAAGTGAAAACTTAAGTTTTTGCCATATACGTTGAACTCGGTTCATGCAAAATAGACAACACAAATTATTTCAAAACATACTTATAGCGGAGTTTTGACAATGTCATGACGATTTCTATGGAATAAATTTGTATCAATTAGAAAATAAATCATTTTAAGAATAACTTACAACTTTAAAAGGTATATTTTATGAAAGAATAGCCTTTTATTCGTTTGAAAATGAAGAAAGTTTCGGTTATTCAATCCCAAACTAAGTGACGCAAGATCATATTTTTTTTATGCGGGATATATTGACATAGCACTAAATATACCTAACTTTAATCAGTAATTCAGACCTTAAATGACTTTTGTAATGTTGGGACGTTATTAAGACGTTCTGACCTTTGGCCGGAATACGTATGTTCGCAAGTGGAAGTTTTAGAAAATCTCGAATGTCAGTGTGTAAAGAACACGACAAAATTCTTAAGCCACGAATCCTATAATGATATTGCGAATATCAATGTTAAACTTCGGACATTTAACGTGTTGTGCCTTGCAATAGAGTGGTGGTCAAATGTTTGTGTACCACATATATAGCGAGCTTTTATCCATCACCATTGCACATCATCGTCATTGCTAAATACACTTTTGCCATGTCAATCTATGTTATGGGGGACATAAAACAACTGAAACATCAATGCACCTCTAGGACAAATGCCAAAAGACCCCTGTATTGAAAGAAAAGTCTAGTCCTGCTGCATGAAACCCAAAATATCTCTCAACAAAAGCCAAGAAAAGAATGTGATCCGCATCGACACTATACACTAGACATGATCACATGACTGTAGTCTGTGCAATGTTTCCGATTGTCGTGGCCGTTATGCCCTACTTTCTGGTCTGTATAAGTGATTTCATATCTGAACTAGGGATAGCATTTATATCACACTGCTGATGATAAAAAACTTTCTACTGTGAATGATCTTGTAATTTAGAATACAACAGTTTGACTCCAAGTAAAGGTTCATACTGGCTATATTACAAAGAAGCATTAAACAGCCTTTACTTAAATGTTCTGTTTTAGAGAATGAAATTCCTCGTCTTGGTTGTAGTTGTAGTTTTCTTTACAAAAAGTAAAATCACAAAAATACTGAACCCAGAGGAAAATCAGTACGGAAAGTCCATAATCACATGGCAAAATCAAATAACAAAACGCATCAAAAACGAATAGACAAGAACTGTCATATTCCTGACTTGGTACAGGCATTTTCAAATGTAGAAAATGGTGGATTAAAATCACAAGATACCAAAGGGACATTTAAAATCATAAGTCGAAATAAGCTGACAACGTCATGGCTAAAAATGAAAAAAAACAAACTAGACAAACAATAGTACACATAGCACAACCTTTGATAGCCGTGACTACGGTTTCTTGACTTGAACCAGCTGCCATTTTGTCTTTATGTCTTAAAGGAACACAGACAAAAGTACGTAAGTTACCGATGGTTATGTTTAAAACAAAGCTAGGGGAATTCCAGGAAAAACAAAAAATAGTTCAGTTTGGTCGTGTCAACAAGATGTTAGCCGTGTCATGCGAATCAAAACTATCATTATATTACAAACAGGAATGGAACCACGAATTAATTGCAAATTTTCAGATTTCATCTGACACTTAGTATCTAAAAATTGTAAACCGCAAAAAGACTTGCTAGTGAGTTGGGCCACGACAGAGCTTTTAAAGAGGATGTCCATGGAACAACCAGGCAGTGGATGGCACATGACATATTTTGTTTATAAAAATTTTTCATCTATTTCATATCATAAATTCATTCTTTCTCAAAGTTGAATTTTGTTTTACTATTAACTGCTACAAATAAAGAGAAAAAAAATACATAGAAAGCACTGAAAATTCATTGAAAATGGGAGATAACTCTTCATTTGTACAAAATTTTGTTGCATTGTTAGTGAACTTTAAAATCATTTTCTGAGCCATCCATAGTTGATTCAGAAATATCTTTGACATATATAGCCTTTGTATGATATAAACATTGCATTGGAACCAAAAATTCAGTGGGAAAAAAATAATGATGTGCCACCCATATCATAGGATTTGCCTGATATTTACTTGGGCAGCCTCTTAAATGTATCATTATTCGTCATACGGTAATATAAAAACCTATTCTGTGTCTATTTCAGTCGCAAGTTCTTCATAATTAAGTATATGACACCAACATTAAAGCAGTAGGTCCGGTAAGACCTCTTTTTGGCCCCAAAATATAGCGGTTTTACAAATTTGTTAAAATGTAAACTTTTATTTAGTTATTGGATAGTAGAATGGTTTTGCTACATAAATATGGGCTGTTTTTTACAATACAATGCACATATATTGGGTACTAGCACCATGAAGTCGTGCTAAATTACTGAAATCTTCACAATTCCAGCATTTTAGTTAAATTTTAGACGGTTTCCGGGTGAAACGAAAGTGGCCGCATTCGTGTTCATCCAAAATATTGAAATGGAAGTTGTATTTGATGGAAATACATAACATATGTAAAGATTGAGGATGAACACGGATGCGGCCACTTTCGTTTTTGACAAAAACCATCTGAAAAGTGACATTTTTTCGGATATTTTGTAGATTTGTCATATTTGAGCTTGAATCGGATCGTTTTTAATGACTTAATAAGTTAAAATCTTGCACATAAATTAATTGAATCATATGAAATAATAACTTAAGTATTTAAAAAGTGGTCAAAATCTTTCGTCAGATGAAACAGAAATTTGAGGCCAAAATCGGTCCTTACCGGACCTACTCCTTTCCACGTTCGACACTCGGGTGTTACAATTGAAACAGAATCTTCTAAACTTTCCGGGGGCACACGAGATAACCTTGTTTTCAGTATGTTTCGTGTAAATCTTAGGTGGTATATGTAGAGTTTTGCAGAATTTTGTTAGTCATTTACATCGTTCTCCTAATTTTACCATGCCGTTTTTATATTATCGTCGTTATTATGTTTGAATATCCCTTAAAATTCTGCGGCCTGTTTTAAGTAGTCAGGGGTACAATCCTATCCAAGAAGATTGTATTGACTCAACAAGCACCAGCATAGGGTATCATTTGAGATATGTGCTCATTATACGATGGCACAGAGGAGTGTAGTACATTGAGACCTATCTGGGTAATTGACGTTTGGAAAATTAAAATCGCCCTCCAAAGTTTGTCATAGATTTTTGTTTGTAGTCTTTTATTCGTCTCAATATCAAAGAAAAAGGCCAAGATATGTAGTATCCTTTATTACAAGCTAACTGGGATATGTAAGTTCTGACTGACTAAAATGTAGGTAAAAAGGAGAAAGGTAATCTTCAATATATCTGAATTTTGAAATCAAAGAACTAAGCAAAAAGGTTTAATACTTTAGGTCTTTAAAAGGTTCCGCATTTCAAATTGCAGTGCGAACTGTAGATATCACTATGTCATGTAGACTTATGCATCATTCGTATCCATTTTTATTATAAACAATTTTCAAGCGAATAGAATGAACCCGATGATAAATGTACATCTATGAATTAAAGTCACAATTATATGCGCAATCTTGTGTATATTTCATCATTACATCAATCAACTGTGTCAAAATACCTCAATTTACAGTATGTTTGTAAAAATAAATCCATTTTTCTACTTCTCAATTTAATAAAAATAACACTATTTAAGGTATTAAAATGAATGTTTGCTTCTTTGAAATGATAACGCAAAGTTTCAACGGACTTTCTAGTTTTGTTTTCTTTTTGGGATTTTGTCGGATTCCTATTTCTTAAATAAACCATTGAAAAACTTATTTTGCCCTTTACATAAATAAAATCAAAATAACACAACCTTAAAAAAGAAATTACGGACACCAAAATAATTCAACGAAACAATAAAACATCAACAAAAACAAGTAATATCAAGTCCAAATATTACAGAAAAACTATGTCCGAGCCCAATCATGGACGGGACACAACTATCCGGAATATTTTTAAGTTAATGATTGATGAGAAGAGATTTTTGAAATTGAAAAAAAATATCGTTTTAAACAATATGACCTCATAAAAACATGTGTACATGAAAAGAAAAATTGTAGCTTTATTACTTTGTAGTAGATACGATATAATCCATTCATCAGCGCTTTGTTGTAGGATGTTGGAATCGGGTAAAACACAAAATTTCCCCGTTAACAGTAGGTTTTACCTTCATAATTTGTCATCAAAAGGCTTTGGTGATTACCCTTTTTGCCTAACGCATAGAACATTATGTTTCACGTTTAAATAAAACAGAAAAGAAAGATATGCTATGGCAGCTTTTGAATAAAAAGCCAAACTGTATGCCACGTATGATCTGCATTTGATGTCAAATTTGCTGACTAAAAGCTGAAATAAAAAAAAAATGTAACATACGACTTTTTGACGACCAATCTTAAATTCAAGTAAAATCATTTTTCTAGGACTGTGCCAATTTTTAGCCGTGTACCATGAAGTGAAATTAAACTCCTTTAATAATCGACTTTTTCCTATTCTGTCACTGCACTATACATTGCGTTATTGTTACATAAGTTCACTTCAATGTACCCGGAGACTAGTAATACGGTATGTAATAAAATAAAACTTGAAAACTCTTTTATTTGAATTTTACATAATTACATACAATTTTTTTTAAAATATTCGCAATTTTACAGTTTCTACAAATCCAATATGTAGACGTTTTTTGGGAGCACGTTTTAGTCCGACGAATCCTGGTCAAACAAAGCAGTCATCACAAACGAGCGCTGCAGCAATATGCACGTCTGTACTATATTCTGTACTAAACTACTATATACTTTTTTGACGTTAAAGAAAGTTTCAATATTCTTTTTATTTGTATATAATAATCCTTGTTACGATGTTTATATTTTCGTTATTTTTGTTGTTGTTGGAAGCATATACATATATATATATAAGTACGTCTGAGTCAGTGACAACTCTACAACAGATGTATCCATCGGATCGCACTAAATGATGGTGATACATGGCTGTGTACATAATGTATATACAACTCGTCTAAACATCAACCCAACAATGTTAGATCATTCTTCCCTCGCCGGGATTCGAACCCATGCTACTGTGATATAGATGAGTTGTATATATATATATATATATATATATATAAACGAGTCTAAATTGAAAACTACGTTCAAACCTATGACTGCGTTGGATAAAAACCGCAATTTTTATACGTGTGCATGTCAAACAAATTTCGTTGTAGAAGGGTCTAAAAACAGCACAAACAACATTTTCCAAAAGACCAAAAGAGTGAAAAAGTATATTTAAACAATACATATATATAGATTAAAACTGACGAGGAAAGATAACATACAGCCAGCGAAAGCTCTATTATTGTAGAGCCCAGGTGGTCGTGTGGTCTAGCGGGACGGCTGCAGTGCGGGCGATTTGGTGTCACAATATCACAGTAGCATGGGTTCGAATCCCGGCGAGGATGATGTTTAGACGAGTTGTATATACATAATGTTCACAGCCATGTATCACCATCATTGATGGCGATCCGATGGATAAATCTGTTGTAGAGTTGTCACTGACTCAGACGTACTTATAAATATAATTATTTTCTGTGACTGTATCTTACATTAATTTGAAGGATCCTTTACTATAGATAATTTAGCTGATCTGTAATAATAACATCGCCATGCCTTATATATCATGTACTGTAGTACGCCGCTAGATTAAAACTGACGAGGAAAGGTAATACACGGCCACTGAAAGCTTTATTTTCGTAGAGCCCAGGTGGTCGTGTGGTCTAGCGGGACGGCTGCAGTGCAGGCGATTTGATGTCACGATATCACAGTAGCATGGGTTCGAATCCCGGCGAGGGAAGAACAAAAAAAATTGCGAAAGCAAATTTACAGATCTAACATTGTTGGGTTGATGTTTAGACGAGTTGTATATATAAAACACTACCGCGATGTAACCTTAGACTCAATTGTTATTGTTACATTCCTAATTAATCGGATCATATACTCAACCCTATAATAGATTTATTATTGTTACATTTCCATGTAACCGTCGACAGTGCATAGAGACTTATTGCCGGAACGCAGGATTGGGTTAGGAAATAAAATCATCATAGATACCAGAAATAACAATTTATATTTACGCCAGACGCGCGTTTCGTCTACAAAAGACTCATCCGTGATGCTCGAATCAAAAATGTTATAAAAGGCCAAACTAAGTAGGAAGTTGAAGAGATTTGAGGACCAAAAATTCCTAAAATGTTTCCCAAATACAGCTAAGGTTATCTACTCCTGAGGTAAAAAAGCATTAGTTTTTCCAAAATTCAAAGTTTTGTTAACAGTTAATTTATAAATATGAACATAGCAATGATAACTCAAGTCAACACAGAACTGCTGACTACTGGGCTGGTGATACCCTCGGGGAAATAAATCTCCATCAGCAGTGGCATCGACCCAGTGGTTGCAACAAAAACTCATCATAGCCATACCAGGAATAATTTTTTATATTTACGCCAGACGATGATTACGAATGTAACAATAATATCTGGGTCTCCGGTTACATTGCGTTATTGTTATATTAAAGACTGTGCGCCAGAGTTGTTAAACTTAAACCTTCTATAATTTGTTTGCCTAATTCTTCGATATGTACTAGATAATACTAGTAATAATTATATTATTATTCAACAAATTTTTAAGTATTAATTGTTTTGATGTTGTTAAAGAAACTACTAGTACTATAATTTAGAATGAAATTCAAAACAGTGTGGCTGTGGCTATTGATTGACAGATTATGTTAAAAGTGCATAGTGAGCAGTGGTCGTTACATTCAAACGTTCACCTAAATTGTACTAGTCAATGGATGAATTTAATGTGTCAATCAAAGCCCACAGCCACACTGTTTTGAATTTCATGTTAGTTTAATTTCACTATTTATGAATACTGAATGAACTGTTCAATAAAGCATTTATACTGTCACCAATACGAAATTACGACCACAAAATATCTGGACTCTGTAAATGAAAACCGGTCGGCTTATTTCAACATTAGTTGCTTTCACAATTGACTTGTATTTAAACAACCTCACATGCTTCCAACAAAAAATTGGGCGAAAATATAAACATTGAAAGAGTAAAAAATGTTGTTAAAAAAACATTTTTTACTTGAAGCATAACAGACATTGAAAATTTCTGTAACTTCAAAACGGATAAGTACAGAATGGAATTGTACAGTATGCAATACAGAGTGTGCACGTTGCCGTATAACTGGTTTGTGATAGCTGCTTATAGTGGTTTTGTCAACATATATTTGTTCCGCCTAACAGAAGTTCCAATGGAAACTTTGTTATAAACAATGTCAGAATACCTATTCCTGATGGAAAAAATATTCTATACTATTTATTCCGTTAGGAACATATACTGTACTATTTATTCCTGAGGAAATAATATTCCAGAATATTTTTTTCCATTTGGAACTTATATTATGAAGGAACTTATATTCCGTGACAGTTTCACCTAAAATGAGTCGGACTAAAACATGCTAAAAACAAGAATGTTTTAAAGTACACGGATGCCCCACTCGCGTTATAATTTTCCATGTTCAATGGACCGTGAAATTGTGTAAAAAATCTAATTTGGCCTTAAAAGTAAAAAGGGAATATGTGTACTAAGTTTCAAGTTGATTGGACTTTTAACTTCATCGAATACTACCTTGACCAAAAACTTGAATCTGAAACTCACACTTTTAATTTCTATGTTCAGTGGACCATGAAAATGGGATCAAAAGTCTAATTTGGTTTTAAATTGGAAAGATCATATCATAAGGAACATGTGTACTAAGTTTCAAGTTGATTGGACTTTTAACTTCATCGAAAACTACCTTGACCAAAAACTTGAACCTGGAACTCTTACTTTTAATTTCTATGTTCAGTGGACTATGAAAATGGGGTCAAAATTCTAATTTGGTTTTAAATTAGAAAGATCATATCATAAGGAACATGTGTACTAAGTTTCAAGTTGATTGGACTTCATCAAAAACTACCTTGACCAAAAACTTTAACCTGAAACTCTTACTTTTAATTTCTATGTTCAGCGGACCATGAAAATGGGGTCAAAAGTATAATTTTGTTTTAAAATAAGAAAGATCATACCATAAGGAACATGTGTACTAAGTTTCAAGTTGATTGGACTTCAGCTTCATCAAAAACTACCTTGACCAAAAACTTTAACCTGAAGTGGCACGAACGGACAGACGAACGGACGAACAGACGGACAGACGCACAGACCAGAAAACATAATGCCCCTCTACTATCGTAGGTTGGGCATAAAAACCTACTTGATAAATTGTTGAAACTGTCATTGTAAATACAATTTTTTAAATATTGTATGCATGCAATATTTAAATATCAAATAAAAGTTTTCAAGTTTTATTCTCATACATATTACTATGCCCATCGTTCATTGCAGTGCGTTAATTTAGTAATAATGCAATGTAACTGTAGACCAAAATATTATTGTTACATTCGTAATTAATCGGTTCCTTATCCAACCCTGCATTCCGACAATTAGTCTCCAATGTAACAATAACTTTTATATTATTGTTACATTTCCATGTAACCATAGCCAGTGCCTGAACATAAACTGTAAGAAATTACTTCACTGTGCGCAGCTAGATACGACCGAAGAGGTCCAATCCTGAACAGTTGGGGCAAAAATGGACACAATATTCGCGCTTGATACAGGTCTAAATTTGAATTGTAATTTAATATTTGACACATAATAGGTTTCTGACACAGAATAACTGTAGTCAAACAACTTATAATTCGTTATATATGATTTGAATTTAAATTATTTTTTTTTGCTTTTGTGCAATACACTTTGCCTTTGCGAATTGACCCCCTCCCCAAATAAAACTAGAGGCTAAAGAGCCTGTGTCGCTCACCTTGGTCTATGTGCATATTAAACAAAGGACACAGATGGGTTCATGACAAAATTATGTTTTGGTGATGGTGATATGTTCGTAGATCTCTATTTATAATGAACTACCACCTACATGACCTATAATTTCATACACATACAAAAAAGCCAGCAGAAGTTTTAATTTTTAAATTAAACGTCGGTTGCATCAGACGTGAATATACATAATAATACTCCCTTAACTTAAAACTGTGAATCGTCGAAGTTTAGATATGTTCCCTGTGGCCATGTTATTACAGGGGACCTCAATATCGTCTAAGACAGAGAGGTTAAAAACTTTTTGAAAAATGGACCAAACTATCGTCCTCCATCTAAAATAGATTGGAAAGAGTGTCGCCAAGTCACTAAAGATGCTCTTCTATATGGCAAGCCAAAGTGGACAAAAAGAGCTATTTTCTAATATTAGAAAATCATTTTCTAATATTAAAAAAGAAAAAGTCTATTTATTAATATTAGAAAATGATTTTCTAATATTAGAAAATGATTTCTTAATATTAGAAAATGCTTTTTTAATATTAAAAAATCATTTCTTAATATTAGAAAATCCTTTTTTAATATTAGAAAATCATTTTCTAATATTAGAAAATCATTTTCTAATATTAGAAAATCCTTTTTTAATATTAGAAATTCATTTTCTAATATTAGAAAATCAAAAGTAATTTCTTATATTAGAAATTCATTTTCTTATATTAATAAATGATTTTTTAATATTAGAAATTCATTTTTTGATATTAGAAATTCATTTTGTAATATTAGAAAATCATTTTCTAATATAAGAAAATCATTTTTTAATATTAGAAATTCATTTTCTAATATTAGAAAATCAAAAGTAATTTCTTATATTAGAAATTCATTTTCTAATATTAATAAATCATTTTACAATATTAAAAAATCATTTCTTATATTAGAAAATCATTTTCTAATATAAGAAAAAGAAAATGATTTTTTAATATTGTAAAAGTAATTGCGACAGAAGATTTTTAAGTTTTAATCTTTAGCATTATACCCCAAATATACACAGAAAAAAGTCCCATACAATCTAACTTGAAGAAGATTAAAAAAATCACCATTTAAAATTCCTATGGAGATTTGCATTGAAAAGGGAGATAACTCTTGCAAAAAAGAAAGAAATATCAATAAAAATTGATACAAAATTATAACTTTACCGCTTCTATTCATCAGAATGTATTGATTATTGATTTTGTAGCGGTCATTAGAGTATAACAAACAACTCTAAAGGTGTTTTCATATATTTTATCAAGCTATAATTTAGATTTCGTAATTCATTAGTTGACCATTTATTGAATTTTTCAACATGTCAAGGTAAAGAATCTTAAATTTAATAAAATTAATAAGGCATGTATTCTTCTTTTTGTGGTTTAAAGTTTTATTAGATAAGTAAGTAGCTGAAAAAATATAATATACAGATATAAACAATACCAAATTTTCACATTATTTTTTCAAAATGGTTTCAAAGCTTCAAATTTGCAATTTCTTTAATGGAAAATGCATGAAAAAAATAAAACTACCCATAACACTATGGTTTTGTACATTTCATGAGCAGAAGATTATATTATTGCTGTTTACAGTAATAAATAAATAAAAAAATGTTTTTGACATAACGCCCAAAAAATGCTATAAGTCAATACTTGTTTTTAATATGACCGCAAACAATTTTTGTGGTCCTATAAAGGTGTCAGGTCGTGATCTGCGTCGTCCAAAGATATTTGGCTTCCAGACAATAACTTTAGTATAAGTAAAAGAAATATAAATATTATTATAGATAAAATAAATATAAATAAAATAAAATAAATTCATAGCCAGGTGAGCTAAAAATAAAGAAATAAAGTTAACCAAACTTGGACACAATCATCATTAGGTTTTTTATTTTTAAAAATGTGTCCTGTGTACCGACCAACCAACCAAAATGGCCGCCATTGCTACAAATAGAACACAGAGGTAAAATGTAGATTTTGGCTTAAAACCAAAGCATTTAGAGCAAATCTTACAGTTCAAATTATTGATCAGGTCAAGATCTATCTGTCCTGAAATTTTAAGATGAATCTGACAACCCGTTCTTAGGTTACTGCCCCTGAATTGGTAATTTTAAGGAAATTTTGCCCGGGCTGGTAGCACTGTTTTTATTTTTTCCGACGTGACCGCCTTTGATTTTTGAAGAGAATATTCGAATTTGCAGCAATATCGGTAGTAATCGTCTATGTTTTCAACAGAACGCTAAACAAATTTATTTTAATTCAATACTTGTTTTTTATCTGACCGCAAACAATTCGTATGGTCTTATATTGGTGTCAGGGTGTGGTCTGCGTCGTCCAAAGACAGTTGGTCTCTAGACAATAACTTTAGTATAAGTTAATAGAAATCTATGAAATTCAAAACACAAGGTTTATAACCACAAAATGAAATTTTTGGGGTTATGGTCCCAACAGTTTAGAAATAAGGGATTAACAAGAGGCCCAAAAAGGCAATTTCTAGACAATTTCCAGACAATAACTTGTGTATGGATCTCTCTGAAGTTATACCACATTTCCTTACCATAAAGGGATGGTTAGGATTGGATTTGGGGGGTTCGATTTGGATCTACAAATAGGTCAACAAGTCCAAATTGGTCAACTGACCCGTTCATGAGTTATTGTCGTTTATAGTCAATTGTTAACAGGTTTTCGTCAATTTTTGTAATCATTTACAAAAATCTTCTCCTCTGTAACTAATAAGACAAAATCCAAACATGTCCTCAATCACCATTTTAACTTCATTTTAATTAGATACTATTCGAATTTGAAGCGTACAAGTAAGGAATTGATCTTCCGTCTGAAAGTTTTCAATCGTATGACGTCGTGTTTTGCCATGACGTAAATTCGCCAAATTCTTCATGAAATTTCGCGGAATTTTATTTTTAGACATTTTCGAAGCTTTAATGCTTTGAATTTTTATTTTTTTTATATATGCACTAGAATAGTCACAACTGTTATGCAATTGTTTTTAAATCTCAATTTGCTGAAAATCCCGGGATCACTGCAAGAATGTGTATCGCTCATGAATAGATTACGAGAGTAATTTCGGAAATATGGTTTATCGAAGTGGAAACTTAGAGAAAAATTCTAATTGACCAATTCAATTCAAGTATTTATAGATATGCAAATCAAATAAGAATAATTCAGGTTTGGTGGTGAAACTATCCTGTCAATGTAATTCCATTTAGCTTTCCTTATTCATCTCTTTGTTTGATGCTTAAGATCTTTAAAGGAGTAAGTTCGGTAAGTGCCGTATTTGGCCCCAATTATAAAGTTCATGGTTACAAGACAATAATTGTTTAAAGTTGCCTTTAAGACATGTGATAAAGTTAAACAGAGTTGTTTTTGTCAAAGTTTAATTCTAAAACGTTGATTTTTATACCCAAAAAGGTCAAGATAAAGGATTTTTGGTGAAATGTGACAAAATCAGCGGGATTTCACCAAACAAAGGACCAGGAAATATAGAGTGCAGACGTCGACAAGCTCAATATTCAAATAAGACATGTTGAATGTCTCCACAAACATTATTTTTGAAAGATCTATGTTGTCAACGTATGCACTCTATGTTTCCTGTCAAATAATCTTTGGAAATTTACCCATTTTCCTTGATTTTTTCGTGAAAAATCACTATGAGTACACCTTGTGACGTCATAATGAAACGCAGAAACGTACAATTTTCAACAAAATGGCTTATATCCTATCTAGTCAATGTATTAGCTATAATTTATCGTGATATTGGTCAATAAATCCGAATTTGAAATTTAAGCTAAAAAAGGGGGCCATTTTAGGACCTTATCGAACATTCTCCTTTGTCTTGATCTCCTCCCTTTTAAGATTTTTTCATTCTTGTAAAGTTTAAACCCTCTGTTTTTTTTCATATGGGAGGTGTGCAGTCAGTTTTGATCCAGGCACTATTATTCTAGTTTGATTTGGAAGTTTAAATACCACTGCGTGTTTACTAATTCTTTTTGTTCGTTTATTAGGTGATATCTTGGTGTAAATTATTCCAATCTAGTTTCATATTTTCTATATCATTGGTTTTTTTTATCACTTTTCAGGGTTTTTGATCAACTTCTGTGAAAACAATTTCATGATCTCAGGGCCAAAGTAAGGTTTCAACTCTCGTGAAGCTATCTGGATGATTTGTTATCACAAGATCTAGAGTATTGGGTCCTGTAGTTATATCGTGTACCAGTTGTGCCATCCCATGACATTAAATAAAGGTATTGGCTACGGTTACTTGCAAATGTAACAATAATAGAAAAAAACATATTGTAACGTTGGAGACTAATTGCCGGAATGCAGGATTGGGTATACCAAAGGATCCAATTAATTAAGAATGTAACAATAATATTGGTGTCTACGGTTACATTGCGTTATTGTTACATTAATGCACTTCAATGTATAAGGACCATCCTTTTATTTCAAATTGTCAACTTTAACTTGGAATTATCAACATAAGACTTGGAAATTTCAACTTTTATTCAAAGATTACTGTTTAATTATTCCAAGATTAATGTTGAAATTTGCCACAAAAAGTGGTCCTCATACGCTTCCTTAAAAAATATCTAACTTTAATTTCATTTACTCCCCGTTTTTTCTGGCAATTTTTTTTTTTTAGCACAAAATTTAAAACCATCCTTTTCATGCTAAATTCTTATGATTTTAATCTGTCATAAAATCGTTAAATCTGGTGTCAACACTGAAAAAAATTGATTATAAACCTTGGATTGATTCTTTGCATTTGAAGGAATTAAGTTGCTATTTCATTTTTTGGCATTTCACAGCCGGTTTTGGATCATTGTAATTTTATCACTGGAATATTTATAACTTATAAGCCAAACTAATCGTCCAAAACTATTTTCGTGAATCTTTTTCAGCAATACTGCTCCCAAAGGGATTTATTTTTGGATATACCTCTGACACCTTCAAGAAGAAGTTGAGTACTGGTGAACCTTATCATTCGTCGTGTATTGCTATCACGTTGGCGTCGTCGTCTGCGTCGTCGTCGTCGTCCGAATACTTTTATTTTTCGCACTCTAACTTTAGTAAAAGTGAATAGAAATCTATGAAATTTTAACACAAGGTTTATGACCACAAAAGGAAGGTTGGGATTGATTTGGGGAGTTTTGGTCCTATCATTTTAGGAATTAGGGCCCAAAAAGGGCCCAAATAAGCATTTTCTTGGTTTTCGCACTATAACTTTAGTATAAGTTAATAGAAATCTATGAAATTTTGACACAAGGTTTATGACCACAAAAGAAAGGTTGGGATTGATTTTGGGAGTTTTGGTTCCAACAGTTAAGGAATTACGGGCCAAAAAGGGACCCAAATAAGCATTTTTCTTGGTTTTCGCACCATAACTTTAGTATAAGTAAATAGAAATCTATGAAACTTGAACACAAGGTTTATGACCATAAAAGGAAGGTTGGTATTGATTTTGGGAGTTTTGGTTCCAACAGTTTAGGAATTAAGGGCCTAAAGGGTCCAAAATTAAACTTTGTTTGATTTCATCAAAAATTGAATATTTGGGGTTATTTGATATGCCGAATCTAACTGTGTATGTAGATTCTTAATTTTTGTTTCCGTTTTCAAATTGGTCTACATTAAGGTCCAAAGGGTCCAAAATTAAACTTGGTTTGATTTTAACAAAAATTGAATCCTTGGGGTTCTTTGATATGATGAATCTAAAAATGTACTTAGATTTTTTATTATTGGCCCAGTTTTCAAGTTGGTCCAAATCGGGGTCCAAAATTAAACTTTGTTTGATTTCATCAAAAATTGAATAATTGGGGTTTTTTGATATGCCAAATCTAATTGTGTATGTAGATTCTTAATTTTTGGTCCCGTTTTAAAATTGGTCTACATTAAAGTCCAAAGGGTATAAAATTAAACTAAGTTTGATTTTAACAAGATGCTGAATGATCAGAATCCGAACATGTACTTAGATTTTTGGTTATGGGCCCAGTTTTCAAGTTGGTCCAAATCAGGATCTAAAATTATTATATTAAGTATTGTGCAATAGCAAGTCTTTTCAATTGCACAGTATTGCGCAATGGCAAGAAATATCTAATTGCACAATATTGTGAAATAGCAAATTTTTTTTAAATTAGAGTTATCTTTCTTTGTCCAGAATAGTAAGGAAGATATATCTAATTGCACAATGTTGTGCAATAGCAAGATTTTTTTTTAATTTGAGTTGTCTTTCTTTGTCCAGAATCAACTTAAATCTTTGTTATATACAATATACAATGTATATTCACTTTTTACTACCAACTGATAAATTAAAACAATCTTTACCATTCAGTGATAACAAGCAGTTTTTTAACATCTTAATATTTTATGATGTATTTAAATGAGTAGTTATTGTTGCAAACTCTATTAGAAAATTAATTGAGATTAGTTTTGGAATAAGGGAAAGGGGGATGTGATTAAAAAAAATTGAAATTTCATACATAAAAAGAAAATTTCTTTAAACATTTTTTTGAGAGGATTAATATTCAACAGCATAGTAAATTGCTCTAAGAGAAAACAAAAATTTTAAGTTCATTAGAACACATTCATTCTGTGTCAGAAACCTATGTTGTGTCAACTATTTAATCACAATCCAAATTTAGAGCTGGATCCAGCTTGAATGTTGTGTCCATACTTGCCCCAACCGTTCAGGGTTCAACCTCTGCGGTCGTATAAAGCTGTGCCCTGCGGAGCATCTGGTTGACTTTTGTCGCAATAAGCACGACATAGGGATAGTGATTCGGCGGCGGCATTGTTAGCTAATTTCTTCAAAGATTTATATTTAAGAAGGTGGAAGACCTGTAAGCTTCATACTTTGTACAAAGATGCCTCATGTTAGGAAAAGGCAACGGCGTCAACAATGTATTAGTTTGTGATTAGGTCTAGTTTATGGTGAATCACAAGTGGTAGGTCAATCATATTTGGTATGCAGTTGTGTTAGCATCGGCACATCTCATTTCCATGGAGATTATTTGGTCCCACTCCCTTAGTCATGGGAACCATTAATGGTAGGCCAATTTTAATTGGTATTGAGTTGTATAAGCATTGGCACATCTCATTTCCATGGAGAAAATTTGTCCTGGCCCCTCATTCACAGTCTAATGACTTTGAAACTTATCTTTGTTTACATGTATTAGTTTGTGATTAGATCAGTTTAAGATGAACTGCTAATGTTAAATCAATGATAATATTTAGTATGCAAATGTATTTACATTTGCAAGTATTGTTTCCATGGAGATCATATAGCCCCATTCCCCTCTTCATGCTTCATTGACTTTGAAACTTTTACATAGTTTACAAGTTAATTTTTGTATTTAGGTTTGGGAACGACTTATAATAAGTCAATGGTATTTGGTATGCAGTTGTATTAACATTGGCACATCTTATTTACACGGAGATTGTTTAGAAATGTAACTCAGGCATTGACTTTGAGTATTTGCATAGCTTGTGTAAGATGTTTAAGTATTGCTATTTTGATTGCAACATTTGCATACTAGTAATCAAAATTACAAAAAGGCGAAACATATCTCTGTGATAACAGTTTTATGTTATGTTAATTGCTCTGTTTTTCTAAGGTTAAAAGCAATAGATCAACTATTATTGTTGTATTAAAGAATTGAAACCTTAACATGTCTGCCGGGCATGGTTCATCTGACCTTGACTTCATTTTCCTGGTTAATTGGTCAATGTTTAGTTTACTTGTTTAAGTCTGTTTCTTTAAACATGAAGTCACAGGTCAACTATATTTAGACTTTAGTTTATTGAATGATTGTAAGGTTTACATGTATTTATGGTTTGGTTTATATGACCTTGACCTCATTTTCGATGAGCATGTTAAGTTTAGGTGATAGATGTAGTAAAGTTTTATATTTAGAAATATCAACATAATATCAGTTATAAGTCAAGACGATGAGACATTTCAGCATGTGCCCTTTTATTTTGATATAGCTTGTGTGTGTCCTCATGTTATTTATGTTGATTTATTTCCTTGGTTAATGTACTTCGATCAGTATACTAATTTTTATTATGCCCATTAATGTTTGTTCTCCTCATTTCACTTCTGCCCTACCTTGGGAGCCCGGGGCAGGTAGCACTGTTATTATTTTTTCCGACGTGACCGCCTTTGATTTTTTAAGAGAATATTAGAATTTGCAGCAAAATCGGTAGTAATTGTCTATGTTTTCAACAGAACGCTAAAAAAATGTTTTAATTCAATGAAACTACTGGGCCATTTTGACCATTTTGGACATGTTGACCTATTTGAAGATCTTTCTTTGCTGACCATTATTGCTGTTTACAGTAATAAATAAATAAAAAAATGTTTTTGACATAACGCCCAAAAAATGCTATAAGTCAATACTTGTTTTTAATATGACCGCAAACAATTTTTGTGCATTTTTTGGGCGTTATGTCAAAAACATTTTTTTATTTATTTATTACTGTAAACAGTTAGCTAAATAACAGCTAGCTTCACGAGAGTTGAAACCTTACTTTAGCCCTGAGATCATGAAATTGTTTTCACAGAAGTTAATCAAAAACCCTGAAAATTGATAAAAAAAACAATGATATAGAAAATATGAAACTAGATTGGAATAATTTACACCAAGATATCACCTAATAAACGAACAAAAAGAATTAGTAAACACACGGTGGTATTTAAAATTCCAAATCAAACTAGAATAATAGTGCCTGGATCAAAACTGACTGCACACCTCCCATATGAAAAAGAGACAGAGGGTTTAAACTTTAAAAGAATGAAAAAATCTTAAAAGGGAGGAGATCGAGACAAAGAAGTATGTTCGATAAGGTCCTAAAATAGCCCCCTTTTTTAGCTTAAATTTCAAATTCGGATTTATTGCCTAATATCACGATTAATTATAGCTAATACATTGACTAGATAGGATATATAGATAAAGGAAGATGTGGTGTGAGTGCCAATGAGACAACTCTCCATTCAAATAACAATTTAAAAAGTAAACCATTATAGGTTAAAGTACGGCCTTCATAAAGGAACCTTGGCTCACACCGAACAACAAGCTAAAAAGAGCCCTAAAATTACTAGTGTAAAACCATTCAAACGGGAAAACCAACGGTATAATATATATAAACAAAACGAGAAACGAGAAACACGTGTATATTACATAAACAAACGACAACTACTGTACATCAGATTCCTGACTTAGGACAGGTGCAAACATTTGCAGGGGGTTTAAACGTTTTAATGGATCCAAACCTTCTCCCTTCTGAAACAATAGCATAACATCACAACATAGAACCAGATGCTCCGCAGGGCGTAGCTTTATACGACCGCAGAGGTTGAACCCTGAACGGTTGGGGCAAGTATAGACACAACATTCAAGCTGGATTCAGCTCTAAATTTGGATTGTGATTCAATAGTTGACACAGCATAGGTTTCTGACACAGAATGAATGTGTTCTAATGAACTTAAATTTTTTTTTTCTCTTAGAGCAATTCACTATGCTGTTGAATATGAATCCTCTCAAAAAAATGTTTGAAGAAATTTTCTTTTTATTTATGAAATTTAAAATGAGAAAAATTGAACCCAATTTTTTAATCACATCCCCCTTTCCCTTATTCCAAAACTAATCTCAATTAAAATTTCTAATGGAGTTTGCAACAATAACTACTCATTTAAATACATCATAAAATATTAAGATGTAAAAAAACTGCTTGTTATCACTGAATGGTAAAGATTATTTTAATTTATCAGTTGGTGGTAAAAAGTGAATATACATTGTATATTGTATATAACAAAGATTTAAGTTGATTCTGGACAAAGAAAGATAACTCCAATTAAAAAAAAATTTTGCTATTGCACAATAAGATATTTCTTGCTTACTATTCTGGACAAAGAAAGATAACTCTAATTAAAAAAAAAATTGCTATTTCACAATATTGTGCAATTAGATATTTCTTGCCATTGGGCAATACTGTGCAATTGAAAAGACTTGCTATTGCACAATACTTAATATAATAAATTAAGATCCTGATTTGGACCAACTTGAAAACTGGGCCCATAATCAAAAATCTAAGTACATGTTTGGATTCAGCATATCAAAGAACCCCAAGATTTCAATTTTTGTTAAAATCAAACTAAGTTTAATTTTAGACCCTTTGGACTTTAATGTAGACCAATTTGAAAACAGGACCAAAAATGAAGAATCTACATACACAGTTAGATTTGGCATATCAAAGAACCCCATTTATTCATTTTTTGTCAAAATCAAAATAAGTTTAATTTTGGACCCTTTGGACCTTAATGTAGACCAATTTGAAAACGGGACCAAAAGTTAAGAATCTACATACACAGTTAGATTCGGCATATCAAAGAACCCCAATTATTCAATTTTGATGAAATCAAACAAAGTTTAATTTTGGACCATTTGGGCCCCTTATTTTGTTTGGACCAAAGCTCCCAAAATCAATACCAACCTCCCTTTTATGGTCATAAACCTTGTGTTTAAATTTCATAGATTTCTATTTACTTATACTAAAGTTATGGTGCGAAAACCAAGAAAAATGCTTATTTTGGTCCCTTTTTGGCCCCTAATTCCTAAACTGTTGGGACCTTAACTCCCAAAATCAATACCAACCTTCCTTTTGTGGTCATTAACATTGTGTTTAAATATCATTGATTTCTATTTACTAAAACTAAAGTTATTGTGCGAAAACCAAGAATAATGCTTAGTTGGGCCCTTTTTTGGCCCCCAATTCCTAAACTGTTCAAACCAAAACTACCAAAATCAATCCCAACCTTTCTTTTGTGGTCATAAACCTTGTGTCAAAATTTCATAGATTTCTATTCACTTAAACTAAAGTTATAGTGCGAAAACCAAGAAAATGCTTATTTGGGCCCTTTTTGGGCCCTAATTCCTAAAATGTTGGGACCAAAACTCCCAAAATCAATACCAACCTTCTTTTTGTGGTCATTCACCTTGTGGGAAAATTTCATAGATTTCTATTCACTTTTACTAAAGTTAGAGTGCGAAAACTAAAAGTATTCGGACGACGACGCAACGACGACGCCAACGTGATAGCAATATACGACGAAATTTTTTCAAAATTTGCGGTCGTATAAAAAACACAAAAGTCATTTTGTTGAAAATTTTACATTCTTGCGTTTCATTATGACGTCACAAGGTGTACTCATAGTGATTTTTCACAAAAAATCAATGCAAATGGGTAAATTTCCAAAGATTATTTGACAGGAAACATAGAGCGCATACGTCGACAACACAGATTTTTCAAAAATAATGTTTGTGGAGACATTTAACATGTCTTATTTGAATATTAAGCTTGTCGACGTCTGCACTCTATGTTTCCTGGTCCTTTGTTTGGTGAAATCCAGCTGATTTTGTCACATTTCATCAAAATCCCTTATCTTGACCTTTTTGGGATGTAAAAATCAACATGTTAGAATTAAACTTTGACAAAAACAGCTCTGTTTAACTTTATCACACGTCTTTAAGGCAACTGTAAACAATTATTGTCTTGTAACCATGAACTTTATAATTGGGGCCAAATATGGCACTTACCGATTACTCCTTTAAAGATCTTAAGCATCAAACAAAGAGATGAATAAGGAAAGCTAAATGGAATTACATTGACAGGATAGTTTCACCACCAAACCTGAATTATTCTTATATGATTTGCATATCTATAAATACTTGAATTGGATTGGTCAATTAGAATTTTTCTCTAAGTTTTCACTTCGATAAACCATATTTCCGAAACTACTTTCGGAATCTATTCATGAGCGATACACATTCTTGCAGTGATCCCGAGATTTTCAGCAAATTGAGTTTTAAAAACAATTGCATAACAGTTGTGACTATTCTAGTGCATATATAAAAAAAAAAGAAATAAATTTAAAGCACTAAAGCTTCGAAAATGTCTAAAAATAAAATTCCGCGAAATTTCATGAAGAATTTGGAGAATTTACGTCATGGCAAAACACGATGTCATACGATTGAAAACTTTCAGACCGAAGATTATTTCCTTACTTGTACGCTTCAAATTCGAAAATAGTATCTAATTAAATTGAAGATTTTGAGGTAGGTGCTATTTCATTTTAGATTCTGTCGAGTTTTTTGGACATCTCTAACTCACAAACTTGACTTAATTTGTGAGTTAATCGCCCCGGTTTACACATCAATAACCTCTAGAAAAAATGAGTTTAATCCTATAATAAACAACAAGAAATAACTAACTGTTTGAAAAGATTCTGAATATTTAGAAAGCACAACAATTCAGATGGGAGTAAAAAACATCTCTAAAATCAAATGGAATTCAACATTCAGAGCCAACAAATAAAGCAGAGATACTCAATAGCCAATTTCAGAAAGCCTTTTCAGACAAAACCACCAAAACAAACAAGAAACTTCAAGAACAGTGAAACATGTCCATAACTTTGAAAAAATCTTGGACATTTATATAACAGAAATGGTGTGTATTCACGTTTGTGTTAATAATATATGTCTTTTGATTGAGTTAAGCCATTTCAATTGATATTTTATGGTGTCTTTTTATGTTGTGATGTTTCAAGTAAGGGTGAAGGTTGATACCTACTAAAATGTTTAAACCCGCTGCATTTGTTTGCACCTCCGTCAGGATGATGATGTTTAGTGGTTGTCATTTATTGATGTGGTTCATAAATGATTCTCATACTTTGGTTTTTTCCGTATGAATGTTTTTACACAAGTTATTTTTGGGGCCCTTTTTAGTTCCCAGAAAATAAATCCTAATTACACTATAATCACTACCAGAAAATTAATGCTATTTTATACTGTATTCACTTCCAGAATATGAATTCTTCTGACACTGTATTCACTACCTTAAGTCAACATTATTGTAACACAAGTCGTTATATCAAAATCATTCATATTCTTGCCTGCAATAATACATATTGGAATGATAAAAACATGTCATTATGATTAACCATGGAAGTAATATTGAAAGGAATAACATCGTTGTCACTTCAAAGGTTTCATCTGCGTTACCGCCCATCTTTCAATAACTCGTTAATTGATTCAATATCTGGCATGGAAGTTGATTCTCTGTATGTGATCAATCAAATCACTGACACTTATCGGTCATTTTCGTGTTCACGGAGAATTACGAACAGACAAGTTTGTGTGTTAAATACCTGCGAAGTAACCTGAATAGTCCGTTGGTTACATTCCGTTGACGTACCCTGCCAAATAGATTCATTTGTTAAATTTTTTAGTCCATTTTTTTCCTATTTTTGGTTAGTTTGGTCTTAATAGTTTAAACAGACAGCTATCACATACGAAATTGGAGAACAAGGCTGGGTCATTTTCAATTTTAATATTTACAGACAGTTAAAAAAACATTTCCGTAAGTTAAGAAGATGATTGTACAAAAAATACCCTTGGACCCCCTTTATTAAATACGAAAAATCTAAGTCTTTCGTGTATTAGTCAATTAAAATATTCACAATTCTAAACCGTTCTATCCTTCAATTTAAGTTCTTGATACATAAACTTATTTGGGTAAAAGTGAATTTGCCGTAAGACAGAGCCAATTTTGTCGCTTTGTTATAATTTTGCTGTAGCTTGTTATATTCATACAAGCATTTCACAATATTGAAAACATTTTTAAAAAAAATATATATTTATGAAAATATTATCCTCATTTTAGTTGTCCAGTTTCAATAATGTAATCAATGACAATTATGACATATACATAAATTTAATACTTGAAAGTAACTATCCTTTTTTCAATCTCGATAAACATTGCACATTTCAACAGTAAAAAAAATTGTGTCTAGATTTGCCTACATTATTTTGTTATACATTATGTGAAACCTGATCCCTTCATCGGTATTTAACTGTTTAACTCGGGATCTGTTTTTAACCGGAAAATACTTTTAAAACAGTTCAAACAAACGGTAAAAAGCAAAAATATGCTAAATTAAATACAATTTTCCATGCTAGACTGCTGTAGTTTGAATAATTCTCGGCTGTTTTTCAGTTTTTTTTTTACATCATACGACTTCTTTCTGAAGGTAGAGGTTTTATATGATACAGAGCCACCTTCTTATTAATAAACCTCGGATTTCACACAGGTACTTTATAATTACCCGACTCGATAAAATCATGTGACTGATAAGAAGTTCCAGATGACATTTTACAACCGCGGTATCACAGATAGTAACCAAAAAGGTCTTACCGCTGAGACTATAATTGGATAAAATCATATGACTTTAGTACAGGGCTCTGCAGGCCGTTAATACATGCTAATTAGTCGATGTTATTCCTTTTAAATATTACTTCCATGGATTAACTAACCTAATGAGTCCATGGAAAGTGATGAAAGTTGTATTAAAGACAATAAACAAAAACAAATAGGAAACTTCCATTTCATTTGCCCTGGTGTTATCTTTGAAAGAACAATTACAATGAATCAAGAGCACATTGTTTTATTGGTTAAAAATGGTAATAACATATAAGTGAGTGCCTTGGAAAACTATAATACCGTATCTATAATATATTAACATATACCTGGCCAACAAGAAAAAATGGATAAAAGAAGCACCATAAAATGCTAAAAATCGAAAAGTGATCAAGTTACAAGTGAAAACAGATTTAACAAAAGCATGTATTGCACTTACCAAATAAACCATATATATTCAATTTAATGAACAATACCATAAAGTTAAGAAAAAACAAAATCATAATGCTAAATTTAACACACAATTTTTTTTTAATATCAAAAATGTAGCGTTTTCTTAAATTTTAACACCCTCTGCAAATGGAAAACTCTGCATTATAAACTGGTTTCATAATCTACATTGTTCAGGCAAGATAGACTGGTTCCACAAGTCTTTGAAACATTTTGATTACCCAGTAAATAACAATACTTGTCAGTTATGGGATTTCACTGGAACAGATCTGATATATACTTTTTTCGAAATAAATTACCATCATCTTGATCTTGATGAAAATGTCGAAGTATGGAAATGTGGAGAAATATAGGCATCTAGTGTATTTTGTGAACACCAAAACTAGTAAATTTTGTGGTGTACTAATTTCCATGTGTTTGTCATTCTTATCAAAACCTTCAAGTTTAAACAGTTATTTGAGAAAATGCATCAAAAGAATAAATTATGTATCACTATGTTATAAAAAACATGTAAATGCAGATCTTTTAAAAATGTACATAATGGGGAAAAAATATTGTGAAAATAAATAATTAAAAAAGTTAGCAGGTTATATTGCATAAGTTAAATCTGAATATTACATTAATCTTACAAGTAATAGTTCTTAATAACAAGTACAGATAATATAACAAGATGCCACTGCATAATACATAGTAACAATCCCACAGACTATATAAATATTTCAAAATAATAACGAATATAATAACATCTATTAATTATAAAATTCTAATAACTATTATCAGACTCAGTATATTGTATATGATTTAGACTACACAAAACACTACAAAAGCTATTTGTAAACATGTAAAAATAGACATAAGAATAAACAACCCAAAAGGGTTTTCATGATTACAGTAAACAGATAAAAATTAACTGAGGTAATATTCCAGTGTAGGGTTGTGGAAATGGTTAATCTCATTCAGCATACCTCATACATGGATGACACAGGCAATTAATGCTGGACATTCAGTTAACAAAAATTGCCCGTTTTTAAGCAGAAACACTGCTCTTATCAACTATGATTTACAAAATTTGTTCATAAAAATTATATAATTATTTTGTTCCTTATTGTTTAAGTCTTTTATTGTTTTACACTTCTATAACTTGTTTTTTATTCTTCTGTTCATTTCAAACATTCTTTAGTCACTTAACATCAAAATACTAACCATCAAAGTTATGAAAATGTCAAAGTATGGAAATGTTAAGAAATATAGGTATCTAGTGTATTTTGTGAACACCAAAAATAGTAAATTTTGTGGTCAGTCAACTTTTGCTCAACCTTGACAAGAGACATTTTGTGAACACCAAAAATAGTAAATTTTGTGGTCAGTCAACTTTTGCTCAACCTTGACAAGAGACAATATTTCAGGCAACTTGCTTCCAACATTTTTGAATGGAAGTTTATTAATAAATCTATTCTGATTAACTCTTTGGACACAACTTCAAATTCTAAAGTCAGCCATATGAATGGTGAATCAATATTCAAAACATATAATATCATTCCACAACCCTGAAATTATAGGCAAGATACTTCTAAATGCATAATAACTGCTATAGAATAAATATAAGAAACTATAAATAATTCCTCAAAGATATTGGTCTTAAAATTGTGTATGCCACATGCAATCAGAGGTTCATTTTTGTATAACTAATTGGAGATTAAGTACGATTTCTTTTTTATCTGAGACCAAATGCATTGAGAGTGAAATGCCAATCATGCTTTTAATTGGCTCCTATATTTTCAAGTTTTGGATTAACCCTGTTAAAAATATTAGGAGTCTACATGTAAAATTGTTGTATAATTTTTTTTTTTTTATATTAATCAAACTTCTAAATGTTTTTCAAACATAATCATAATAATTTCCTATATGGAACAATTAAATTAAAATCTTTGCTCGTCTGATTTTAAGCTTAGTTATATAACAGGTACTTAGAACCTAATATCCTAAATACATCCATTGGTTTCAAATAAAATTTACTGAAATTTCAGATAATAATTACAAGAGCTCTTTATTTGATGTTTCTCTGTTCCTCTGACTCAGGTTTAAATTGCCTCTCTGGTTTTTAAAAATAATAAATGTATAAATGACTGGTGACAAAGGATACATAATCCTCAACAAATTAGACTTGAAATTAAAAAATGTAAAAGAAAATACAATACTAAATGCAAAGTTATGGTAGATATAGTACATAATCTTTAGTCACTTCTTTGAAAAGTATTGCTAATGATGGAGACAGACAGAAAACAGTTACATCACAGGAACAAACACATCTGAAGGTCCTTTGTTACATTTTATGAGTACATAGTAGTTGCAACAAACTGAAAGAAAAAAATAGAACTGCATTTTAATGTAATATATCATAACATATTCAAAAATACAAAAGAGAGAAAGTTTCAATTTGATTGGACTTCAACTTAATCAAAAACTACTTTGAGCAAAAACTTTTACCTCAAGCAGGACAGACAGACGAATGGACGAAAGAAAGCAGGGACACACAAACCGAAAAACATAGTGCCCCTAGATGGGAGAAAAAAAAGTGTGCAAGTCCAAGAACAGTAACCATAACTCTGAACAAAATCATCAGACCTGATCAAAATTCAAACTGGTCTTTAACTGGTCATGGTAAAACTACATACCAAATATCAAATCATTATCTTCAAGTATGACTAAAAAAATTGGAGAAAACTGACAACTTGCAAGTCCAAGAACCATAACTCTGCACAATTCATCACACCTGAACAAAATTCAATGGTCATGATAAAACTGTATATGAAATATCAAATCAATTTTAAAGCGTGACGCAAAAAAAGTGAAAACTGATTTGAAGGTCTGGTGGGCAGACAGAGGGATAGACCACAAATTAATGTCACCTTCAGTTTTGCTGGTAGGGACTAATAACGAATTATAAATCTGTTGTGGTTTAAAGAGAAGATTCTTCATAAAAGTCATGTTGATGGAAGACACCAAGTGATGGTATTAACTCTGAATGAAAATTTTAGCTTGGTAAGTTAAAAAGACAGTCAGCAATACATTACCAAAAAAAGAAAATAATCACTACAAAAACCTAGGGATGAATTTAGTGTTCTGGTAGGGTCAGCATTATCTGCTACATTTGTGACACCTGTTACAATATTGGATAATGGATTCCGAAATAATTCTCAAGTTTATTATAAATTAAGTTATAAACTGAAATCTATGAATAATGAGTTAAACTTACACTGTCAACATCAAAAGCAGCAATTCCTTGTCTCTGTGCATCATAGCTCTTGAAAGATGCTGAAAAAAGCAAGTCTACTTAAAAACCTTTGAGAATACATTAATATGTTTGTAAGATACATTGCAGAACTTTTGAAACAGAATTATGTCTTGGATGTAACTGTATGTTATTGCAATATTTTAATGCAAATGATGAAATAAAAATGGCAATACTTTGACATATGCAAAACATTCAAATTCAATGAACCAAGTGGTCAAATAATTTACCTAAAGAAATGAAACAAGTTGTTGGAGTGATACTTATGGCCCCTAAACCTATTTTTAGTTTAAATTTGATAATGAAAAGTTATCATAGTCTTAACCCAGTAATTTTGACAAATATCAGCTGGCCAAACCAAACCTTAACTTTATAACTCTTCAAAGCAGACTCACTTACTTAGTTTCTAAATGTGATGGTGTTTAGAAAAGGTCTGAATATGTATAAGTTGAGGAATGACAGACAGGGGTAAAAAAATGTGGCCAAGACAAATTTTCCTTTTAAAACAACTTTAACTCCCTAACTATGTAAACAAAAGTTTCAAAGTCAAAATACCAAAGTGAGGAGCAGGTGTCCATACAACTGCATACCAAATATCATTAACTTACTATTGGTAACTATAATCTGATAGAATCACAAACATTTTTAAACTGAGCAAAAGTATCAAAGCCCATAAATAGATCATGACTGAGACTGAGATATCGTGACACCAAATCGCCTGCAATGCAGCCATCCTGCTAGACCACACGACCACCTGGGCTTCACAAATAGTAAAGCTTTCAGTGGCCGTGTGTTACCTTTCCTCGTCAGTTTTAAACTAGCGGCGTACTACAGTACATGATATATAAGGCCGGATGGCTGCAGTGCAGGCGATTTGGTGTCAGGATATCTCAGTAGAATGGGTTTGAATCCCAGCGAGGGAAGAACAAAAAATTTGCGAAAGCAAATTTACAGATATAACATTTTGTTGTAGAGTTGTCAATGATGGTGATACATGGCTGTGTACATTATGTATATACAACTCGTCTAAACATCAACCCAACAATGTTAGACCTGTAAATTTGCTTTCGCAGGTGGTCGTGTGGTCTAGCGGGACGGCTACAGTGCAGGCGATTTGGTGTCACGATATTGCAGTAGCATGGGTTCAAATCCCGGTGAGGGAAAAATTTGCGAAAGCAAATTTACAGGTCTAACATTGTTGGGTTGATGTTTAGACGAGTTGTACTGTGAAAGTACTTTAATTTGTGGGTATCAATTTTCGTGGTTTGACCAATATTTACTAGTTCGTGGGGTTTTAAATTCGTGGATTTTGGTTTTCAAATAAAAAAAAAAAAAATTCAAATTTAATGCAGTTGTAGTTCTGTGACTGTTATTAGGCTTTATTCAATATATTCTCTTGATCATATCAGTAGTCAAAATTGTTTTTGTTTTTTTCACATCCCCCTTTCACTTATTCCAAAACTGATCTCAATTCAAATTTCTAACGGAGTTTGCAACAATAACTACAATTAAATACATATTAAAATGTAAAAAAAAGTGCTTGTTATCACTGAAAGGTAAAGATTGTTTTAATTTATCAGTTGGTAGTAAAAGTGAATATACATTGTATATTGTATAAAACAATGATTTAAGTTGATTCAACTACTATTCTTGACAAAGACAGATAACTCCAATTGAAAATGTCTTGCTATTGCACAATATTGTGCAATTAGATATTTCTTGCTATTGCGCAATACTGTGAATTTGAAAATTTCTTGCTATTGCACAATACTGTGCAATTGAAGATTTCTTGCTATTGCTGAATACTGTGCAATTGAAAATTTCTTGCTATTGCACAATACTTAAAATTATAACTTTGGATCCTGATTTGGACCAACTTGAAAACTAGGCCCATAATCAAAAATCTAAGTACATGTTTAGATTTAGCATATTAAAGAAGCCCAAGAATTCAATTTTTGTTAAAATTAAACTTAGTTTAATTTTGGACCCTTTGGACTTTAATGTAGACCAATTTAAAACTGGACCAAAAATTAAGAATCTACATACACAGTTAGATTTGGCATATCAAAGAACCCCAATTATTCAATTTTTGATCAAATCAAACAAAGTTTAATTTTGGACCCCGATTTGGACCAATTTGAAAACTGGGCCAATAATCAACCAGATACTCCGCAGGGCGCAGCTTTATACGACCACAGACGTTGAACATTGAACGGTTGGGGCAAGTATGGACACAACATTCAAGCTGAATCCAGCTCTAAATTTGGATTGTGATTAAATAGTTGACACAGCATAGGTTTCTGTCACAGAATGAATGTGTTCTAATGAACTTATTTTTTTTGTTTTCTCTTAGAGCAATTCACTATGCTGTTGAATATTAATCCTCTCAAAAAATGTTTGAAGAAATTTTCATTTATTTTTGAAATTTCAACTGAGAAAAATTGAACCCAATTTTTTTTTCTTCACATCCCCCTTTCCCTTATTCCAAAACTGATTTCAATTCAAATTTCTCATGGAGTTTGCAACAATAACTACTCATTTTTAAATACAGCATAAAATATTAAGATGTAAAAAAACTGCTTGTTATCACTGAATGGTAAAGATTGTTTTAATCTATTAGTTGGTAGTAAAAAGTAAATATATACATTGTATATAACAAAGATTTAAGTTGATTCTGGACAAAGAAAGATAACTCCAATTAAAACATTTCTTGCTATTGCACAATATTGTGCAATTAGATATTTCTTGCTTACTATTCTGGACAAAGAAAGATAACTCTAATTAAAAAAAAAAATGCTTTTCACAATGTTTGGCAATTAGATGTTTCTTGCTATTGCGCAATACTGTGCAATTGAAAAGACTTGCTAATGCACAATACTGTGCTATTGAAAATTTCTTGGTATTGCGCAATACTGTGCAATGGAAAATTTCTTGCTATTGCACAATACTTAATATAATAATTTTAGATCCTGATTTGGACCAACTTGAAAACTGGGCCCATAATAAAAAATCTAAGTACATGTTTGGATTCAGCATATCAAAGAACCCCAAGAATTCAATTTTTGTTAAAATCAAACTAAGTTTAATTTTGGACCCTTTGGACTTTAATGTAGACCAATTTGAAAACAGGACCAAAAATTAAGAATCTACATACACAGTTAGATTTGGCATATCAAAGAGCCCCATTTATTCAATTTTTGATGAAATCAAACAAAGTTTGATTTTGGACTACGATTTGGACCAACTTGAAAACTGGGCCAATAATAAAAAAAACTAAGTTCATTTTTAGATTCAGCATATCAAAGAACCCCAAGGGTTCAATTTTTGTCAAAATCAAACTAAGTTTAATTTTTGACCCTTTGGACCTTAATGTAGACCAATTTGAAAATGGGACCAAAAATTATGAATCTACATACACAGTTAGATTTGGCATATCAAAGAACCCAAATTATTCAATTTTTGATGAAATTAAACAAAGTTTAATTTTGGACCCTTTGGGCCCCTTATTCATAAACTGTTAGGACTAAAACTCCCAAAAATCAATACCAAACTTCCTTTTATGGTCCTAAACCTTGTGTTTAAATTTCATAGATTTCTGTTTACTTATACTTAAGTTATGGTGCTAAAACCAAGAAAAATGCTTATTTGGACCCCTTTTTGGCCCCTTATTCCTAGACTGTTAAGATCAAAACTCCCAAAATCAATACCAACCTTCCTTATGTGGTCATAAACCTTGTGTTCAAATTTCATAGATTTCTCTTTACTTATACTAAAGTTATGGTGCTAAAACCAAGAAAAATGCTTATTTGGACCCCTTTTTGGCCCCTAATTCATAGACTGTTAGGATCAAAACTCCCAAAATCAATACCAACCTTCCTTATGTGGTCATAAACCTTGTGTTTAAATTTCATAGATTTCTATTTACTAAAACTAAAGTTATGGTGCGAAAACCAATAAAAATGCTTATTTGGACCCCTTTTTGGCCCCTTATTCCCAAACTGTTAGAATCAAAACTCCAAAAATCATTCCCAACCTTCCTTTTGTGGTCATAAACCTTGTGTCAAAATTTCATAGATTTCTATTTACTTTTACTAAGGTTACTGTGCGAAAAACAAGAAAATGCTTATTTGGGCCCTTTTTGGCCCCTAATTCCTAAAATGTTGGGATCAAAACTCCCAAAATCAATCCCAACCTTCCTTTTGTGGTCATAAATTTCATAGATTTCTATTTACTTTTACTTAAGTTAGAGTGCGAAAACTAAAAGTATTCGGACGACGACGACGCCAACGTGATAGCAATATAGGACGAGTCGTATATTGCTATCTAAGTGATGAAACAAAAATTCAAACTTGGTCTGTGCTTTGTGGTAATAAGCATTGTGTCTAAGATTAATAACATTTGGTTGAAGCAAACTTAAGATAGAGAACAAAAACCAACTTTGGGACTTACAGATGGACAGGGATAAAACTTAATGCTGCCTGCACTATTGTGAGGCTGTCAGAGCGACAGCAAACCAGATTTATTAACATTTATTTATGTCCTGGCATTTTTCAATATCACAAGGACTATATTACTGATGAACGGTGAAAGTGAAAATCGTCAATATCAAACTTGACCTCCATTTTGTCAACAGTAACAACATATTAAAATTTGAAAATCTTTGGTTGAATGGTTCCTGAGTAAATACACCCCCATGACTGGAAACAATTTTTCAAAATCGTTATTATTTCACTTGACCTCCATTTTGTTGTTAGTAACAACATATTAAAAATTTAAAAAGCTTTGGATGAACAGTTCATGAGTAAATGCACAGACAACATTTGGCTCCTGCCCACCAGACTTACCTGCCCAAATCAATAACCAACATTTTGACACATAAAAGGTTTCTGACACAGAAAAACTGTAGTCAAAGAACTTAGATCGTTAATATGATTTGTATTTATATGTGTTTTGCTCTTGTGCAATTCACTATGCTGTTGTGAATTTACCCCCCCCCCCCCCCCCCCCAAAAAAAATAAAATCTAACCTCCCCTTTTTTTCTTTTGTGCAATACACTATGCTGTTGATAATTGACTTTCCCACAAACCCACCTCTAAAAAAAATGTTGACCCCCTCTTTTTGCTTTTGTGCAAAACACTATGCTGTTGCCTATTGCCCCCTTTTTTGGGGGGACAATTAGTCCAAAACTTGACATTTCATCATACATAATTTACAAGTAGTGTAAGGGAGGTAAATTTAAACATACACAACATAGTATTCAATTTGAATTACCTCCCTTATACAGCTTTTAAATTGTCTTAATTGTCCATAAATCAGAAAAAACCTAGATGTTCCCCCTTTTTTGCCCTTTATTTTTAAATGTTTTGAGCCATAACCCCCAAAAGTTGATCCTAATCATCACTTTGTGGTATGGAACTTGTGGTATAATTTCAGAGAGATTCATACACTTAACACAAGTTAAGACCATAACCCCCAAAATCAATCCCAATCTTTCTTTAGTAGTATTGAACCTTCTGGTAAAAAATCATAGAGATCCATTAACTTTAACTAAAGTTATTGACCAGACACTAAATGCATCTTTGGATGATGCAGACGACAACATGATAGCATTATACAGCGCAAATTTTTTTTTTGCAGCGTATAAAAATGTAAAAACAGTCATTAGATACTTTTTTGTGGCCAAGTTCGGTTAAATTTGTCTCAGTAGTTGCAGGAGAAGATTTTAGTACAAACAAGAATGTGTCCACAGTACACTGATGCCCCACTCACACTATCATTTTCTATGTTAAGTGGACAGTGAAATTGGAATAAATTCTCTAATTTGGCATTAAAATTAGAATGATCATATCAAAGGGAACATGTAAAGTTTCAAGTTGATTGGACTTCAATTTCATCAAAAACTACCTTGACCAAAAACTTTAACCTGAAAGTGGGACAGACGGACAAATGAACGGACGGACGAACAAATGGACAGACAAACCAACAAACGGACGAACGAACAGACAGAAGAACGGACGCACAGATAAGAAAACATAATGCCCCTCTACTATCGTAGGTGGGGCATAAAAATGTTAAAAATTGAATATGAAGGGCAATTACTCCTATAGGGGTCAATTTACCATTTCGGTCATGTTAACTTATTTGTAGATCTTACTTTGCTGAACAATTTTGCTGGTTACAGTTTATCTCTATCAATCATAATATTCCAGATAATGACCAACAAGAGGCTTTCACAACGACAGCAAACCGGATTTATTAGCATTTATTTGTGTCCTGGCAATATCACAAGAACCATTACTGATGATTGGTGAAAGTGAAAATCGTCAATATCAAATTTGACCTCTATTTTGTCATCAGTATCAACATATCAAAATTTGTAAAGCTTAGATTGAATGGTTTGTGAGAAAATGCAATAATGAGAATGGAAACACCATTTTACGATCTTTCAAGCACCATAACTCCTGAACGGTAAAAGTCAAAATCGTCATTATTGATTTCGACCTCTATTTTGTCATCAGTAACAACATATTAAAATTTGGGAAGCTTTGGTAGAACAGTTCATGGGTAAATGCACGGACACGACTGGAAACACCATTTTTCAATCTTTCAAGAACCATAACTCCTGAACGGTAAAAGTCAAAATCGTTATTATTGAACTTGACCTCCATTTTGTCACCAGTAACAACATATAAAAATTTGGAAAGCTTTGGTAGAACTGTTCATGCGTAAATGCACGGACACGACTGGAAATGCCATTTTTCAATCTTTTAAGAACCATAACTCCTGAACGGTAAAAGTCAAAATCGCCATTATTGAACCTGACCTTTATTTTGTCATCAGTAACAACATATTAAAATTTGAAAAGCTTTGGATGAATGGTTCATGAGAAATTGCACGGACACGACTGAAAACACCATTTTTCAATCTTTCATGAACCATAACTCCTGAACGGTAAAAGTCAAAATCGTCATTATTGAACTTGACCTCCATTTTGTCACCAGTAACAACATATTAAAATTTTGGAAGCTTTGGTAGAACTGTTCATGCGTAAATGCACGGACATGACTGGAAATTTTTCAATCTTTTAAGAACCATAACTCCTGAACGGTAAAAGTCAAAATCACCATTATTTAACTTGACCTTCATTTAGTTGTCAGTAACAACATATTAAAATTTTAAAAGCTTTGGTTGAACGGTTCATGAGTTAATGCACGGACAACATTTGATTGCCGCCGGCCCGACCGACCAACCGACCGCCCGCCCGCCCGCCGAGCATCCCCAGATCAATAACCGACATTTTTGTCACAAAAATCCAGTTAAAAACTGCAAAATCTCCTTAAAATTACCAATTTTGGGGCAGAAACCCATTAACAGGTTGTTGGATGCACCTGAAATTTTCAGGGCAGATAGATCTTAACCTGATGATTTTTGATTAACCCATGTCAGATTTGCTCTAAATGCTTTAGTTTAAGAGGTATGATCTGTTTTCTGCCATGGTGGCCATCTTGGTTGATGGGCAGAGTCATGAGATACATGTGAAAAGGTATAACACAGTTAAGCATGCTAACATAATAGTTTATTACAAAATTTCAAGAGACTGTCAGACAAACAGAATATAATTTGACGACACTTTGGAGGTGTTAAATCATATAATGCACCATTTCACTAGCAAGAATCTTACCTAACATTGTTTTAAGCTTGATAGCACACAGCATAAAATCACTGAATTCTATCTCTCCTGCTTTATTACTGAACCTCATAACTAGAGTGCTAAATGTACGGTTACTCAGTTTGAATCCTGCAAGAAAAATAAAAAATACACTTAATTTTGTGTGGTGTTTTTCAAACAAACTGATTAAAATAAAACTATGGACAGAGAGAAGGTTGTAAAAATAACCCTTAATACTTGTGGTAAGCCTTTATTACTTTATCTTATCTAGTATATACAACACAAAAACTGTTAGAACAGAGTTAAGATTTAATTTGGGTGGTCATATTTTTATCCTATTGGTAGGAAATGAAGATTTTAGGTGAGCTTAAAATGTGGTGTACACTGAATAAATTGTGTAGCGTGTTATTTAACACTGTGCACCATTTTTTTTATGTTATTTCAACATAATACCAATGCCACAATTGATTCCTTGAAAAAGATCTATGTATATCATCAACTTTTGATCAGATGCATTATTAAATTTTGTAAATATAAAATCCCTTTTAATAAATTTACCACTAGCATGTAAGGCAGATCTTAATTCATAAGAGCTGAGTCTTCCACTGCTGTCTTTGTCAAACTCTTTAAATACACCCTGAAAAGATAAATAAAATGCTTTAACACAATATTTGTCATGTAGGCAAAAGCAACAAAATAACCAGTACTTTAACAACAGCTCTGTTGTCTTTAAAATTAAACACAAGGTTATTATAAAGAGAACAGTAATATGACAACTCTTTAATTTCTAGTGAGAATATGCCTATCTCTCATGACTGATATTCATAATACAGCTGAATGCAGATTATTACTAAAGTATACAAATAGACAGGTGTGGGTCAGCAAAAAAAAATCTAAAAGATATGTAACACATAATGCCTCTGTTTCCTATGGTAGAGGCGTCATTAGTTGATCAGCACTGATTTAACTTTGAATCATTTGATAAAAATTTAGAAAAAATATTGTATGTGAGACACTTTAGGCGTCAATATAAAATTTTAATCCTGGTATGATGAGTTTATTTGCAACCACTGGGTCAATGCCACTGCTGATGGAGATTTATTTCCTTGAGGGTATCACAAGCCCAGAAGTCAGCACTGTGTTCACTTGAGTGTTCATAAATATAAGTTATCTGTTAACAAAACTTTTTGGTCCTCAATGCTACTGTGGATTCATTTATTTTCGTGGGTATCATTTTTCGTGGATAGAGAAAAAAACACGTTTCGTGGTATACGTAAATTCGTGGGTTGCTGATTACAAAAGAAAAAAAATCGGATTTTTTCGTGGATTTCTTTTTGATTTAGGAGATCATATAACCTCCTTGGTTTGATCAATAATAAAACAAACAAAAAAAAGGTATTCATTGAAAAAAGTTTTGAATTGTCAAAATCCTCACTTGGTCATTTTAGGTTAAAGTGTTCATTGAAAACTTCTATTACAACAATGTTATAATAAATAACTAATTATTTGTTTGTTTTACAATTCATAAATGCTTGTCCAGATTCTATAAGGCGATCAAAACTTTATAATTCAAAGCTCATTTCCCTAATCACGATATAATAAACAGTCATATAAGTAAAAGGTGTGAAAATAAATGTTCCTGTCATAAACAATATTACCTACGGGCAATATCTCCACTTCATCCTATTGATTTTTAATCACTAGTAAACCAAACTATGACACGGTAATTAACAACTTGCAGTTATTTTCCATGAACAGTTTTAATCAATTTTAAAAAGGAAATTATCACTGATATTCGATATATTTATTATTGATTTAATTAAAACACTTGCATCTTCTTTTAATAAAAAAAACACGTTTTATGTTACAATGTTTACCGCTAGTCAACACTATACTAAAACTGCATACCATAACCGGAAATAAACATCCGACTTCATACCATCTGCACTTCATACACATTTATCGGGATTATTCTTCGTTGAATTCTTAAATTCGTAGTTCGCTGTGACCCACGAAAACCACGAAAATTGGTATTCCACGAATATAAATGAATCCACAGTATTCAACTTCATACTTGGCCTTTTAAACATTTTTTTATTTGAGCGTCACTGATGAGTCTTTTATAGAACAAACATGTGTCTGGCGTAAATATAAAATTTTAAACCTTGTATCTATGATGAGTTTATTTGCAACCACTGGGTCGTTGCCACTGCTGGTAGAGATTTATTTAACCGAGAGTATCACCAGCCCAGTAGTCAGCACTTCTGTGTTGAATTGAATTATCATTGATATGTTCATAAATATAAATTATCTGTTAACAAAACTATGAATTTTGAAAAAAATAAGGCATTCTTCCACAGGAATAGATAACCTTAGCTATATTTGCCAGAAATTTATGAATTTTTGGTCCTCAATGCTCTTCAACTTCGTAATATTTTAAACGTTTTTTTATTCAAGCGTCACTGATGAGTCTTTTGTAGACGAAACGCACTTCTGGTGTAAATGTTAATTTTAATCCTGGTATCTTTGATGAGTTTATTTTCAATGCAATTTTTAACATGATCAATATTTCCAGAACTCTTTAAAAAAAATAGTAGATTGCCACTGATTTTCAAACTTCTCCAGGAAATTGCTAACATGAACCTTTTATATTAATATTGCTTATAGTTTAAGAAAAGTATTGCTTATAGTTTAAGAAAAATAGACCAAAACACAAAAACTTAACACTGAGCAATTAACCATGAAAATGAGGTCAAGGTCAAATAAAACCTGCAAGACTGACATGTATATCATAAAATATTTGCATACACCAAATATAGTCGAGCTTTCTGCAACAAAAATCTGGAAATAATTATACATGTGAAAGCACGAACCATACTGGACAGATGCTTGGTATAAATTTCTATGTTCCTCTGGAAAGTGTTGCAAGTAGGATAAAAAACTATTGATGTCTAAAAAATAATTACAAACATACCTTCCATTTTCTGAGATCTGTCCAAAGTGTCTTGAATTCGTCAAATCCTAGTTTTCCAGATAAATCACCCTTCAGTTTGTCAAGGAAAAATAGAAAGAACTAGATATCATTGAGATGGAAGCCATCTCTGTGGGCCCAGCTGTCAATAACGTGGGGTAATAGTGATAGTACTATTTCATAGTATAATAGTGATATGACTGCATGATGTGAACTAATTGTTGACTACTCTAAGGAGTCTCATGTGTGATTTCAATTTAAGATTTTAAGTTAAAACTGATAAATATTCTCATCTTACTTTCATAGTATAATAGTGATATGACTGCATGATGTGAACTAATTGTTGACTACTCTAAGGTGACTTCTGGATGTATGGATTGATGTTTGAACAATATGTTTAAAGGTGCTGCCCAATTGATATTTGTCACATATTTTTAGAATTATGCCTTCAATATATTCAGTGATATTATGACCCACCAAGTATAAAGTATGAAATATTAACGGTTCTCGAGAGGTAGAGCGAACACAATTTGTTAAGAACAACAAACGGATGGACAGACTGACAGACTGACCTTAGACCTAGGATGCATACATTATGACACATTCTCTGGTGTTGGTTTATATATATGTTAAGTTGAAAATGTTTGTCAGGTATAAAGTATGAAATAATAACAGCTGTCCTCTCAAAATATAGTGTGGATCAAATTTGTTAGCGATGGACAGACCAACAGACAGACAGACAGACCTTTGACCTCGGAAGTGGTACATACATCATGACACACCCTCTGGTGTTGGTTAAAATGGATGTCAAGTATAATATTTGAAATCATAATGGTTCTCAAGATATAGAGCGGACACAATCTTCACCACAGGACACAGGATTGTCAACTGAAACCAAAGTTTTTTTGACGTTGACCTTTGACCTAGGAAGTTGTACATACATCATGACACGCCCTCTGGTGGTGGTTAAAATGGATGTCAAGTATAAACTTTGAAATCATAACGGTTATCTAGATTTGGAGCGGACACAATCCCACAGGACACGGGGTTGTCAACTCTAAACCAAAGTTTTTGACCTTGACCTTTGACCTAGGAAGTTGAACATACATCATGACACACCCTCTGGTGGTTGTTAAAATGGATGTCAAGTATAAACTTTGAAATCATAACCGTTATCTAGATTTGGAGCGGACACAATCCCACAGGACACAGGGTTGTCAACTCTAAACCAAAGTTTTTGACCTTGACCTTTGACCTAGGAAGTTGAACATACATCATGACACACCCTCTGGTGGTTGTTAAAATGGATGTCAAGTATAAACTTTGAAATCATAACCGTTATCTAGATTTGGAGCGGACACAATCCCACAGGACATGGGGTTGTCAACTCTAAACCAAAGTTTTTGACCTTGACCTTTGACCTAGGAAGTTGTACATACATCATGACACGCCCTCTGGTGGTTGTTGAAATGGATGTCAAGTATAAACTTTGAAATCATAACGGTTATCTAGATATGGAGCGGACACGATCTTCACCACAGGACAGGGGGTTGTCAACTAAAACCAAATTTTTTGACCTTGACCTTTGACCTAGAAAGTTGTACATACAACATGACACACCCTCTGGTGTTGGTTGATAATCATGTTAAGTATTAAGTATGAAATCATAATGGTTCTCTAGATATGGAGAGGACACGAAAGTGTTACGGACGGACGGACGGACAGACGGACGGACGGACGGACAGACGGACAGACGGACGGACGGACAGACTGATCACTATAGGGCGACCCGCCTTAGTCGGCGGGGCCCTAATTAAGGCCCCTAAGCATTTAGTAAGTATCATTCATCTATTTAGAATTTGAATTATTTGATATGATATTCTTAAGTAATGTTGACTTGTACATGAGTTTTAAACTTTTTCCTAAACTATGGGGTCATAACCCCCAAAATCCATCCCAACCTTCCTTTTGTGGTATTGAACCTTTTGGTAAAAATTTATTAGAGATCTTCAACTAAAGTTATTGTCCGGAAACCAAATGTGTCTTCAGATGACTCTGGACTACAATGACATCAATGCATTATACTCGGTCGTATAAAAATCTACCTGGTTTGACATTCACTTAAAAGTAAATACAATATTATATGATATTCATTTTCGTGTCTTGGAAAAGGATACATCGTGCATGGCTACCATACTGCGGCAAGCATCAACACCAAATCCATCAAAATCAAATTCTGAAAAAGTGTGAATCAAAAGCTAAAATAATTTGCAGTAAAAACTATGACTCAATATCCTGCTTTAATCTTCATTTATACAACACTATGAATAATTTCAATTTCTATAGTCAAAAGGCATTGATGATTAAGAAATATTGGAACATAGCAACATGTGAAATATAAATTTTGTTTGAATGATATATTTGGTAAAGTATGAAGTTGATTATACAGTAACGGACTAACTAGTATGATAATACAAATAAGCCAATTTATTGACAATAACCCATATTAGTAAGTATAATAATATATTTTATTAGTATTACAATTTTAATAACCTTTGTCAAATTGTTTCAGTTTTAAACTTTGGCCACAAAAAGGCTTTACCCTCAATATAAAAATGTGTTACTAATCCTGGTGAACATGACACAAGTTGCTGGAATATTAATCAGCAAGTAAACTTACAAAATCATGAGAACACTATTGGTATACCCTGTTTGAAATTAATTTACTTCCATCATCAGAAATATGTAATTGATTGATTGATTGATTGTCGCAAGCTTAAGATGTCTAGTGGCAATTTATTATTGAAGAAATACCTGCTAAAATACAGTAAAGTATGAAATCATTTTAAATTTAAGATTAGATAAAATATGCAGTCTTGGAAAAGTGTCATTGGTATGAGCTGTCTTCCAAAACAATTGTTCAAGAGTGATGATGCTTGATCAAAATGAGTCGTATTACTCCTACTGTCAAATATGGTTAAAACAAAAGCATTCAAATATTGACATCTTTAGAAATCTAAATTAATTTATGTCTACATTAACTTCTTTAAAACCACTGATTTGATTGATTTGTGATAGCTTTATGCAACATCACTGATTTGAAGATGGCTGTATAAATGGAAACAAACTTGTGTTGAAAGATTTTAAACATAAAAATATCATATGTTTTTATGTTTGCATACATACAGCAAACATATGTGATTAATATGTGCAGAAGCCACTAAATTATATAAAATAAATAAAAAAAATATTAAAATCTGAGTGTAGACCATATCTAATATTTCAAATCATGTAAATAATAAATGGAAAGTAATATTTTGAAAGCTGCTTGACTAAAGGTCTAAGATTTAAAAAAAAAATCCTATCCTATGCATTTAAATTCTTTTATGATTACTACTGAAAAATATAGTTATAAAATATACACTGGTAAATAGCATTGCTTTGATTATTAAATTTAAGCATGTTTTCCAAAATCTTTGTCCTTTTGCTGAATCACAATATAAACAACTCCAAATTTTGTGATTGACATGCATTATGACAAAAGCTAGATGAAATTGTGAGCACATATTTGTGAGGAACTCTGATTTTTCTAAAGGGTTCTACAAAACCTTGTGTCTTGTCTGTGAGAATTGTTGTGATTGTAAAAGTGTATTTTTGACTGTAAAAAGTGAGTCCATATATCAGTATAAAACAGAATCAGAAAAAAAAAAAACTCTATCTTCATACTATTTCCTATTCAAAGAGATTAGCTTATCTCCAAGTTTCATTACAATCCATGAAGGTTTACTAATTTATCATTTAAAATGAACTGGTATCACAGAGATATGTCTCGCTTTTTTGTAATTTCAATATAACAAATGTTGAAATAAAAAATAGCAACACTTTAACATGCAAGTTTAGCAAATATTCAAAGTCAATGAACTATGACTGAAGGTACATGGCTTAACAATATCCACGGAAATGAGATGTGACAATGCTTATACAACTGCATACCAAATACCATTGACTTACCAAAAGTAGTTCATTTTAAAGAAACCTACATTTAAACTAAGCAAAATTTTAAAATTCAACCATAACTGAGGGGTAAAATGTATGTTAAAAAAAATTCCATAGTAATGAGATGTGCCAATGTTAATATTACTGCAAACCAAGTATCATTGACCTACCACTAGTGGTTCCCCATAAAAATGACCTAATCACAAACTAAAACATTAAAACTTGGCAAAAATTTCAAAGTTAATAGACCATGAATGAGGGGGCGGGGTCAACTCAGTTTTGAAGTTTTTGTATTTACAAAATCTATTTTTCAAAACTTCCAAAATAAATGAGCCTTTTGTGAAATAATATATGCATTTACATTCTCTGCACAACAACCACAAAATTTCATTTCTGATAATTTCCCTGTCCACTTGCAATACAGTGTATATTAAAGGTGTAATACCACCATTGATTTTCCCCTATTAGTCTGATAATTTGCACTTATAAAAAAATTGTGTAGAATTCAACCAGATGTGACAGATGTGTACCAAGATTTGGTGGTATTACACCTAAAATTGTCACACAACTTGTCAGATAAATTTGAATCTAATTTCAATATATTAAAGTCCTCAAGTGTATGTGGCTCAGGTGATATAGCATACTTAACATTAGACTCACCTCTGTTTCTCCTTCTAAATCTAAGTTTAAAACTGTCATTTGTTCATAAAATTAAAATAGGATTTTTATTTGGTGGCCTAGCTATTCTGTCAGCTGCAAATCATACTACAGGTAACATTCACAAGATGTCATAAACAGAAATGGTCTACACCCAATAATATTGAATATAATGAAATCAAATTTGAAAATATATAATAATTATATACATTGTGCTGTGATATTTCTTACCCATGTAGCCCTCTGGTGACAAAGAAAAAGTAATGTAGAAAATAAGAGGATCCATTAGATGTAGAAAGTCTAAACTGAAACAGTGTTAATTAATAAGATCCTGCACATGTAATAAAGTATTAGCCTACATTCAATGGAACTATAAATGTCAATATATGTAAGTGAACTGTGTATGTGCGTTAGGTGTGATTGGTCAGAGGTCAAAGTCATATTTCTATTTTCAATTTGGTTTATTTTCAAAAACTGTACAAGATATCGACAACATATTTTTTCTGAAATGTAAGTTGCGACATGTTGTAAGACATAAGTTTTCTCCCCTCCTATGTTAACCAGATGCTCCGCAGGGCGCAGCTTTATACAACCACATAGGTTGAACCCTGAACGGTTGGGGCAAGTATGGACACAACATTCAAGCTGGATTCAGCTCTAAATTTGGATTGTGATTAAATAGTTGACACATAAAATTGAGAATGGAAATGGGGAATGTGTCAAAGAGACAACAACCCGACCATAGAAAAAACAACAGCACAAGGTCACCAACAGGTCTTCAATGTAGCTAGAAATTCCCGCACCCGGAGGCATCCTTCAGCTGGCCTTTAAACAAATATATACTAGTTCAGTGATAAAGAATGCCATACTAATTTCCAAATTGTACACAAAAACTAAAATTAAAATAATACAAGACTAACAGAGGCTCCTGACTTGGGACAGGCACAAAATTGTGGCGGGGTAAAACATGTTTGTGAGATCTCAACCATCCCCCTATACCTCTAGCCAATGTAGAAAAATAAACACATAACAATACATACATTAAAATTCAGTTCAAGAGAAGTCAGAGTCTGATGTCAGAAGATGTATTCAAAGAAAATAAACAAAATGACAATAATACATAAATAACAACAGACTACTAGCAGTTAACTGACAGCATAGGTTTCTGATACAGAATGAATGTGGTCTAATGAACTTAAACATTTTTTTTGCCTTTGAGCAATTCACTATGCTGTTGAATATCAATCCTCTCAAAAAAATGTTTGAAGAAATTTTCTTTTCATTTATGAAATCTTGAAAAATTGTCCCCCCCCAATTTTTTTTTCACATCCCCCTTTCCCTTATTCCAAAACTGATCTCAATTCAAATTTCTAATGGAGTTTGCAACAATAACTACTCATTTAAATACATCATAAAATATTAAAATGTAAAAAAGTGCTTGTTATCACTGATTGTTTTAATTTATCAGTTGGTAGTAAAAGTGAATATACATTGTATATTGTATAAAACAATGAATTAAGTTGATTCAACTACTATTCTGGACAAAGAAAGATAACTCCAATTGAAAATTTCTTGCTATTGCGCAATATTGTGCAATTAGATATTTCTTGCTATTGCGCAATATTGTGCAATTAGATATTTCTTGCTATTGCGCAATACTGTGCAATCGAAAATACTTGCTATTGCACAATACTGTGCAATTGAAGATTTCTTGCAATTGCTGAACTGTGCAATTGAAAATTTCTTGCTATTGCAAAAAACTTTATGTAATAATTTTGAAACCATGATTAGGACCAACTTGAAAACTGGGCCCATAATCAAAAATCTAAATTCATGTTTAGATTCAGCATATCAAAGAAACCCAAGAATTCAATTTTTGTTAAAATCAAACTTAGTTTAATTTTTGACCAATTGGACCTTAATAAAGACCAATTTCAAAACGGGACCAAAAATTAAGAATCTGCATACACAGTTAGATTTGCCATATCAAAGAACCCAAATTATTCAATTTTTGATGCAATCAAACAAAGTTTAATTTTGGACCCCGATTTGGACCAACTTGAAAACTGGGCCAATAATCAAAAATCTAAGTACATTTTTAGATTCAGCATATCAAAAGAACCCCAAGGATTCAATTTTTGTTAAAATCAAACTCAGTTTAATTTTGGACCCTTTGGACCTTAATGTAGACCAATTTGAAAACGGGACCAAAAATTAAGAATATACATACACAGTTAGATTCAGAATATCAAAGAACCTCAATTATTCAATTTTGATGAAATCAAACAAAAAAAAGTTTAATTTTGGACCCTTTGGGCCCCTAATTCCTAAACTGTTGGGACCAAAACTCCCAAAATCAATCCAAACCTTCCTTTTAAGATCATAAACCTTGTGTTAAAATTTCATAGATTTCTTATACTAAAGTTATGGTGTGAAAACCAAGAAAAATGCTTATTTGGGTCCCTTTTTGGCCCCTTATTCCTAAACTGTTGGAACCTCAACTCCCAAAATCAATCCAAACCTTCTTTTTGTGGTCATAAACCTTGTGTTCAAATTTCATTGATTTCTATTTCCTTATACTAAAGTTATTGTGCGAAAACCAAGAATAATGCTTATTTGGGCCCTTTTTTGGCCCCTAATTCCTAAACTGTTGGAACCTCAACTCCCAAAATTAATCCCAATTTTCCTTTTGTGGTCATAAACCGTGTGACAAAATTTAATAGATTTCTATTTACTTAAACTAAAGTTGTAGTGGGAAAACCAAGAAAATGCTTATTTGGGCCCTTTTTGGTCCCTAATTCCTAAACTGTTGGGACCAAAACTCCCAAGACAATCCCAACCTTCCTTTTGTGGTCATAAACCTTGTGTTTAAATTTCATAGATTTTTATTTACTTATACTAAAGCTATAGTTTGAAAACCAAATGTCTTCGGACGACGACGCCACCAACGTGATACCAATATACGACCAAAAATTTTTCAATTTTTGCGGTCTTATAAAAATTAGGCAAATGGAGATATAACTCATTTACTGTATATAATTTAGCCCTAAGGTTTTTTGATTTGAAGCTCTTAGTTTATGACCTTGAAACTGAAATCGAGGTCATAGGTAAAATTGGCTTTCTAGATTTAGACTTTTACTTTTACTTCATGTGTATACATGATAAAACCAGGGGACTTTTTGCATTACCTTGCAAGTCACTCGACGATGGAAAAGTCAACAGGAATGACCTGGTGTAAACTGGAAGTAGCTATTTTTTGTACTTATTTTATGTAAAAGTATATTGAACAATATCTTTTGGAATCAGTATCAAGTAAACTATCAAATAAAACCGGAATAGTCATATTTCAAACCGTAAGTAACAATTTATTTCCCTTATTTAGAAAAAAAGTATATTTTTGGAATTAGTGTACAATAAGCTATCATTTTATGAATCCCTTTAAATAAGATATTCAGCATTTAATATTAAAAATCAACCACAGAGGATGACATTTTCCTTCCTTTGACTTTATAATCATGTCCCTGTCAAATAGCATTTTAATCATTAATTTACCCACCTTTTTTGAACACTGCATTTAGAATGTCCCTTAGCTCAAATGCATCAATTTCCATATCATCTCCTGAAACTCTTTTGAAACTTCTCTTTAAAGCATCCTCTTGTTCTACTTCATCCTCTGTTGGAGGCTTTTCCTCCTGTTACAAAAAATAAATGAAATCTTCATTGAAACTGGACTTAGTAACAAAATGCTGAAAATAAAATTTAACTGAGATATCAATAAACTCAGTTCAGATATTACCACTTTCATGAAATATGCTATTGAAATTTAATGTTTCATTCAACTACAAGTTGAGATTTAGCTTTGTTCTAAATTCATGCAACTTGGATCACTTTTGATTACAAGAGACTATAAGTTCATACTGTACTAAAAGTAGCAGGTGAAAAAAATGACTAAAGCTATCAGTTATTTAAAAGGCAAAATTTGTTTATAACTTCTCTATTCAACAAAATTTATAATAACTTCTATGTTCAACAAAATTTATAGAAAGTTATCTATTCAACAAAACTCTGGATTGTACCTAATGCAGGCAACTTGCAGCATACAACATGCAAATCATGACTTGCTAAAATAATAAGTCCTAAATAAGTCACTTCAGGCAGTATGAGAGTCTTCTGCCATCTTGGATTTTTAAATAGCAGAACACAATAGATCTAGATTTTCAAACAGGTCAGCCTTTTATTAGATGCAAACAATAATAAAAAAAAAAAAAAAAATTTGTCTATTTTATGTTAAGGTAGGAAATAACATTTTGTGAATCCCTTTTTACTTTTGATATTCTGAAACATTTTATAAGATCTATCTATTCTTTTATATTTATTTCAAACTTATATTACTCAATTAACCTTTTGACAAAGTATTAAAAAAAACTTCCATTTTTTGTATATACTCCCATACCACCTTTAAATAACAATTGAACAAGTTTTTAGTTACTAATCTATGCACCTGTAGAAACTTAAAGTCAAAATTATAATCTCAAAAATAAATAACTTATGGGCTAATAGGAGCCTGGATCTGTCACCTAACTCATAACCACCCTCCTACTGCAATTCTTTATACTAATGACCTTGAAGAATCATTGCAAATAAGTTGAAGCTGAGTTGTTACATGGTTACAAAAGCTTTGCCTAGTATTTTTCTATTTACTATCTATACTTAGTATACAGTAATCCTGGTACAAAACAAGCATGTAACAAAATAAAACTTCCTACAGTAAATTTAGTAAACTTCTTTTGAAAAGTTATGCTTTGATGCTTACGTAAAAATTGGTATACTAAATTATTTACAAAATCTTCTAAGCACCACCTTGCCCTACTGTTTACTATTTATATATAAGTCTTTTTGTAAGCTGTTTATTTGCTTTGTGTCAATTTGAAAGGTCACTGTTTAAATTTTACAGTTTCTTCCCATTTAGTGCTGTTCCAGGATAGGGGAGAGCTGGACTCTTGAAAACATGTTTAACCGTTAGCTGTTTTCAGTGGTTGTCATAGGTTTGTTGTCTATCATACTTTTTTTTATAATATTTTGTACATAAATCATGCCATTGGTTTTCTCATTTGAAAAGTTGCATATTCTGTCATGTCTGGTCTTTCAAAATTTAGTATAAGGGATGTTTTTCTTCTCATTGTTGACCTATAATTGCTTACATCTTCTTTATTTGGTCTTTAGTGGATAGTTGTCTCATAAGCAATCATACAAAATCTATTCTTATATAAACCATATATTGGTAAATGTTTCAATAAGGTGTTGATTGAAAGTTTTAGTATCTTGAAGATCTTGCATGCTGTTGTTTACAGTTTCTGTCTACTTATTATATAGCAAGATAAAATGCTAAAATGTGAAGAAAAATGGTCATTTAAGGGCAATAAACATTTAAAAAAAATTGCTGATAACCAATAGTGATGACAAAAGCTCACAAATCATGACCCTTTGAGTCATAGAAGTTGGAAACAAATCAATTAGCACAACTAAGTAATTTTGTTTTATCTATTTTCCAGACCAAACTTAAACAAATGAAATCTTCCTTCATATTTCTTTTCAATGATAGATAGGCCAAAGAGTCCATATATTGTTATTTACATAAGGAACCAGCAATCCAAAGTCGTCATATTTAATATTTAATTACAGAACTTATTTACTTAATTGACCTTTTTTATTTTTAGAAAAATAAATCCTGATCAGTCTGTTTGTATGCAGCGTTTGCTGATATCCAATTAAGGAACTCAACAACATAAAATAAGAAGGTGGAAAATACCCAGAGTGATATTCATAAGTCGAAAATGAACTGTCTCTGACATATCTGATATGTGTTGATCATTAAATACTGTTCATTATTACTCAATACAAAAATACAAATACACAAGAACTCTAATACAGTGTAGCAGAAATTACTGTTTGAATAGTTCTTTCTAGCTCTCATGATATTTGATTTCTTCTATAGATAGAAACAGGAATAGGAACATACTTTAGTACACAGATTATGGATTAAGTTGTAAATGCAAGAGACAAGTTATATCACACATGCTAATTTAACTACAAATACTTAATGTAGTTATTAAAAGAAGACTTCTTGAAACACCTATGAACACTCTGCTTCAAAATAACTAATTAAGGATTAAACACTTTTAAGTCTGGACTATGTTATATGTAAAATAAAAGCTCAAATTCTATAAGCATGAGTGCACACACTGGAATGTCTTGCCTGCTTTGCTCATCATGATTAAATTATGTTGATAAGGAGTAATATGAAGATTTTGTAACAGTCAGTTACTTTGTTGCAGCGTAACATTTTAACTAGTTATTTCGTTCCAATAGAACTTTCCAATTAGTTGTTAAATCAGAGTGCAGTCGAAAAGTTCCTGAAAAAGCAGCAAGTTGAAAAGTCCGGGAACAATGTAGCTAGTTGAATAGTTCTGGCGGAACAGAACAACTAGTTACATTGTCCCAAATATACCATATTTCGTCCTTTTTGTAGAAAAAGGGGGGAGAATGGGTATTAGTATATATTAGAGCACATTATTAATTTACAAGAATACCCAACACACTGAAAGGTGTTTTTTTTTTTAGACAAATATGAAACTAGAGGCTCTAAAGAGCCTGTGTCGCTCACCTTGCTTTACTAAACATTATTGCTGCTTACAATTATCTCTATATATAATGAACTTGGCCCAGTAGTATCAGTGAAAAATGTAAGTAAAAATTTACAAATTTTATGAAAATTGTTAAAAATTGACTATAAAGGGCAATAATTCCTAATGGGTTCAATTAACCATTTCAGACATGTTGACTTATTTGTTAATCTTACTTTGCTGAATATTATTGCTGTTTACAGTTTATCTCTATCTATAATAATATTCAAGATAACCAAAAACAGCAAAATTTCCTTAAAATTACCAATTCAAGGGCAGCAATCCAACAACCCTTTGTTCAATTCATCTGAAAATTTCAGGGCAGATAGATCTTGGCTTAATAAACAATTCTACTTTATCTGATTTGCTCTAAATGCTTTGGTTTCAGAGTTATAAGCCAAAATATACATTTGACCCCTATGTTCTATTTTTAGCCATAGCTGCCATCTTGGTTGGTTTCGCGGGTCACAGGACACAATTTTTGAACTAGATACCCCAATGATGATTGTGGCCAACTTTGGTTAAATTTGGCACAGTAGTTTCAGAAGAATTTTGGAAAAGTTAACAACGACGACAGAACAGACGCCAAGTGATGAGAAAAGCTCACTTGACCCTTTGGGCCAAGTGAGCTAAAAAAAATCACTTTAGTGGTGTTTTTTTTTGGTTTTTTTTATCATTAAATTTGGGTTTGTTTTTCACTTTTTAGTCTTTTAAAATAGTGGTTTAGTAATACTACTGATAGTTTTGTTTTTTAATAATTCTACCAGCAGTATTACTGAACCATTATTTTGTTTTGTTTGTAGCATTGCATATAATATTAACTTCTTAATGATGAACATAACATATTCCAGTGAAAGTGTATAATCCTTATTTGTTATCTGATAGCAGAGATATATGAAACTATAATGTTCACAATAGTTTTACTTTCTGCGATCAACACACAGTCAAAGGACATGCAAGTCACTGCAACACTCAATTCATTCACTTACTGTCCTCCTCTGACTAGGTCTATATTGATCCTATATTGATGCAAAAAAATAAACTATTATTAACATTGGAAACTACTTAACCGCATTCCAATATACCAGTATAAACATTATCTAGATAGAAACAAAGCTCTAAATTCAAAATATTTTCTCCGTTTATTTATTATGACAAGACCTTTCTTTTATGAATTTACCAAAACAAAGGTCATATAAAACATCTTAGAATATTAAATGGCAGGAGGGAAGTTATCATCCCTTACTAATATCTAGAAAACACATCAAGTATGAATGAATTCTATAACCAATGTAAACACATAATGGAGTGGATGGAAGTAATACAAACAACTAAATTTAAGACATTTTGCACTTTAGCTATTGCTAACCAGCATCATGTCATAGATCATGCTCATGCAAGATATATTTACTCCTCAACTCCTTTTACTTATTGTTTAAATATGGCATTTGATACAAATCTAATCATATCCATGGGTCACATTTCTACAATTTCAATCTCAAAACTACTGTATAAATAGAAAAGAGAATTGAATGTAACAGTTTCTTTCAAAATTTAAAGTCAGAGATTTACATTTTATGAAATTTGGTCTCATTTGCAACATACAACTTCTTAATTTTATAGGAAAATTAAAAATACCTTGTTGCAGCAAAACTAAAAAATTTGAAAACTTAACATTTACATACCTGCCAACTTTTGAAAATGCCCATGGGGGTTTTAGCGCGCGACAACAATTTCAAAGGTTACAATTCTTTGCGACGACTATTTTCAAGTACTGTTTTGTGGTCTAGAAAAAGTGTCATATTTGTAAGATGAGCTTACATGCCTTTTTCTTAAGTTTATTTGCATGATTCTAGTTATTATATCAGCAGAAAATATGAACATGTAGCTATAAGACCAGAAATTATTTTCATATGTAAGGATACTAAATAGTTGTTGACTTTTCCAATTTAAAATTATACACAATAAAGGACCTTTATAAGGTTGGGAAACACCTGGGATACCCCCTCAATGTTAGGACATTAAAAACCACTTTTTAAGTACAATTCAATGAGCACACATTCATATTATTGGAAGAAACTTTTCCCAAAGAACTATACATCTTGTGATCTATCTTGTATTATATGGTCAACACATGACCAATAATTTTGATATGTTCTTGGCCTTATATCTTCTTTATTATTCAAAATAATTGGACCCTTCATTTAGAAAAGCTGCTCCAAATATAATGTCAGAATTTCCCATTTATAAGTTAATAAATCTACATTTTTCTTATTAATTTTTTACAAGAGTAAAATGACCCCTTGACTAAGGGTAGTCCCTCATTTGAGTGATTCCTCATATTGATGTTGTGGGGGGGGGGGGGGGTCCATGTGAAAAATAATGAATAGTAGATTATACTTTAAATGATTTGGTAATTGAATTGAATACATAAATAAGATTATGTTACAGCAAGTGTAATGTCAATAAATAAGTGAATAAACTACTGTTTATTTTCTTCATGGTAGTACTGCATCATTGAAGTTTGTCAATCAGCCATGCTTTTATTCTTATTCTGTGTAAGAACCTCCATGCAGTTGAAAAACCATTTGCCATGTTCACGATTTTACAATTCTGACCAACAAAAAAGAAATACAACACAAGTTCAATATCTAGCATGTTAAAATAATCTTGAGAGAAAACGTTTTTGATTGGCTGATTAATTTGATCATGAGAAATATGCAATTTGATTGGCTGAACACGATTTTCCTCCATTGGACACAGTTCAAAATCGGGAACAACAATATTTTTCGTGTAGATTTTCACCAAATCGTGTTTTAGAGGGTTTTTCAGGAACACGATCGTGCAATCGTGACAAAGAGTCAAAATCGTGTAGGTAACACGCCTACATCGTGAAAGTTGGCAGGTATGCATTTATAAATATACATTTAATAAAATGATTTGTGATCACCACATAAGAAAATTTAAGATTTCAAATGAAGGTCAAAATCCCACAAAAAAATGTAAAATCACAAAAATACTGAACTCTGAAGATTCAAATGAGAAGTCCCAATCAAATGGCAAAATCAAATGATAAAACACATCAAACGAATGGAAAACAACTGTCATATTCCAGACTTGGTACAGGCATTTTCAAATGTAGAAAATGATGGATTGAACCTGGTTTTATATGGCTAAACCTCTCACTTGTATGACAGTTTTTGCATCAAATTCCATTATATTTACAAAGATGCGTGAACAAAACAGACATAGTAAAAGTAGCTTAAGATTCAGTCTCAAGTAGTCATACTGAAATCATGGATTGACAATAAAATAAGTTTCCATAGTATTTCTTCAAAATGTTGACCCATTCTTCAGTGTTCCTGTAGAATATAGAAACACATAAGACCAACTGATGGGAGTAAAATAATGGAACAAACTCAAATCAATAAACTACATGCTGTCATTTATCGTATTACCACACATGTTTATTTAAAATAATTTGATAATTATACAATGAACTAAAACGGAAAATAAATCACAGAAAAGAAAAATAAAGACAACATAAAATCTAACTTCCAGATATCATATGCAATATTTAAATTATATATGCCTAATTATTTTTCTGATAGAGAAATGAGACTTTGAAGAAGATGCATATGCTATTAGATTATTTGCTCTTTCACTTCTATTTATTACAGGCTGTCAATTTAATAATTTTACAGACCAAAATGGTCAGAGCCAGCTGAGTTAAAAATAATACATAACTTTTTACCCACTATAGAAAACAAAGGAAATTAAAATATTGCATATAATCCTGTTCTCTTACAAAAATTTGGAATACATTTAATCAAAAATACCAATGTTTAATGGATTATTGGGGATCACACATAATACCTGAGGAGGAGGTGCACTTGCCGCACTTGGCATGTGAGTGCGTTGCATTCCTCCACCTATGCCTCCATGAGGATGAGACTGATGATCATACAAAATAAAATATTTAATCACTTGAGGTTAAATCTTTTTCAGTAAGCTTTCGAAGTAAAAATTCTAAGGTAAGCCAAACTTTCTGTAAAATGGTCAAATGTACAATACCTACAGAAATCATTATGCCACACAGAAGACAAATAAATTGCTGTTTATTCATGTTTTTTTGTCAATTGAGACTTTGTTAATGGCTCTAGATGTATTTCTGCAGATTTCATGTTTAAAGTTTAAGGTATATGCTAAAAAAAATAATTTAAGTATATGTGTTTAAAGTAAGGGATAATCAAAACTTTCTATTGCGTGAGAGCACTTGTCCGGGAGAGAAGACCATGTGACCTCTAGATATTGATATTGTTATGTAATGTGTAAATGAATAATGTCTTACTGAAGTTACTCCATGTTACCTTTTCTTACTAGGTAATGATATCACAGCAGAGATATATATAAACAAACAGTACGATCTTCTTAAATACAATACTCAACAATCAACATCAAGCACAACAAGAATGCACAAGTTATTGTGCTATTTAAAGTATATACCAAGTTGGTAATTAAAAATTAGAACTCCGTCAAGCTGCTGACATACTATGAAGTCATTCTGTTCAAAAGTACTCAAGAAATGTTTTGATGCTCATTCAACTGATTTCAACATATTGAAAAATAAAAAAGTATCTACAAACAGTAAGTACTAAGGTGTCCGACTTATATGAAAAGTGCTTACAACATCACCTTCAATGTCAAGATACATATCAAGTATGAATCATTCTCATAAGCAGAACTGAGGGAAAATGTGACACAAATAAGGTTGGTCTGATGGACTGCCTGAGTGGCGGTGTTAAAAAATAGTTCCTGAAAATCAAATTCTTATCAAATAAGTTTAAATTGTTTTCGCAAAAATACATTATTGTCCTTCTTAGTATTCCATTTAAATGGAAGGTTTGAAGTTAGACCTACTTGTTGGTAGTAGTGGTTTATTTTACTTTGTAAAACATCTGTGTTTGTATTAATGGAGACAGAAATTGAATTTATCATTTTTGTACTCCAAGTGGTAATAGGTGTAGATAATAAGGTATGAACAATTTTTTAAAATGCATAAAATGACCTGATGAATACTATAATAATTTTTTTTTTTCAATGGCCTATTGTAGGATAAATATTTACGTCTTAGTCTTATTATTACTTTTAAAATATCAATAAAACATAGCAAAGATAACAGGAACCTCCAATCATATCAGTACATATACTGGACAATACATCAACCACAAACTCATCAGAGAGTTTCAAACAAAAACTAATAACAATGCAAAAAGTCAAAATAGCCGATTTAGGTAAAGACACACAATGTTGTAGGGTTAAACAGTTCTCAGTGCGCACAAACTTTTCTTTTTGCCTACCTAGACCATATGCCTCCAAACTATAACACATAATGAAAAAGTTGGAGAGTGCAGCTACCAACAGGATAACCACTAATTTGGAACAAGAAAAACAAAGTTATGTTGACAGTATATTGCAATTACTGAAATTTAAATGGTAACACTTTAACATATATACCTTACAAAAGCCACTGGATTATAATAATCTCCATTGAAATGAGAGGTACCATGCTAATTATACAACTGCATAACAATTATCATTTACTTACCAATAGAGATTCCCCTTAAACTGACTAAATCACCAAGTTTAAAACATGGAAACAATACGAAAGCTCCAAAATCAATGAAATTTTTTTTTTCTAATGCAGTATCCTATTGTTTACATTATACATGTATGTGCAGAATCAGTAAAATAAGGGTTTTATAAACTGTAAGCTAAGTAAGAAAATGCAGCATGCTATTACATACAATATTCTAAACACCAAACACAGTTGAACTATTGCATATAGTATCTCAGAAAAGGACCTAACAATGAGAACCAATGAAAACAAAAATTATGTCAAGGTCAAATAAATCCTCCAAAATGGACATGTGGTTCAACTTAATTCATTCCATACACAAAATATAGAAAACATGTACTTAAAAAATACTAAAAACAAACAGAACCACTAACATTTAACATTGCCCAATAAAACCATTAAATTCAAGGTACATTTAGATGAAACCTGCCAGATGGACATGTACAATAAATTATTTCATTCATCAAATGTACATTATAATTGCTTAATTTGTCTGAAAAACAAAAAAAATATAAGAAGAAAAATGGTCAATGAACCATCAATTGGTCATGGTCAGATGAACTTTGCAAGACAGATATGCTCATCATATAATAAAATCATACCACAAAAATAGTCAACTAAATGCATCAGTGAAAGAATTTCATGAAAACTTCCATATCAATCAAATGAGGCCAATGTCAAGAGAACTCTAGTCTAATGAACATGCAGACCTTGCAAGGAATCCATATACCAAATACAGCTATATCCTATACCGGTAACTGAAATTGAGACATATGCTGAAACTTGAAAATGAGGCCAAGAACAACAACAGACAGAAAAATTAAAATTTTGATGGGCTGAAATTAGTCTTTCAGTACTAAAGTAGAACATATGCTAGATATTACATATCCATGTCCTGTGCCTTCAGATGTCTTATACAAATAGTTTACTCTGCCACCACCACAGGATTAGCAACCTACAAATGTATGTCTCCCATTCTACAAAGTAAAAGGCAAAATCTAAAAGCATTGTTGTAATAATTACTGGTTTTAATCAAACTATATTGCTACTAAAATTAATGAAAACAAAATCTAAAAGCACTGTTGTAATAATTACTGGTATTAATCAAACTATATTGCTACTAAAATTAATGAAAACAAAATCTAAAAGCACTGTTGTAATAATTACTGGTTAATCAAACTATATTGCTTCTAAAGATAATGAAAACAAAATCTAAAAGCACTGTTGTAATAATTACTGGTTAATCAAACTATATTACTTCTAAAGATAATGAAAACAAAATCTAAAAGCACTCTTGAATAATTACTGGTTAATCAAACTATATTGCTATTAAAATTAATGAAAACAAAATCTAAAAGCACTGTTGTAATTATTTATTTCAACATATGAAAACTTAACTAAATGCTTGTTTTAATAATTTGTCTAATAATAAAAATAATAAAAATCTTTTAACATATAAAATCACTGTCAAGATCATTCATCAACAAACTGTAAAACATATAATTTTGTTGAGGATTTATTTTCCATGAATTTTATGTTATACTTTTTTAAAAGAATTGAATGCTTCATTTTGTAACTTCATTGGGGTGTAACAGCTTTGACCGAAGTACATTTTGTATGAAGTGTGGAAGTGCTTCATTCTAAAAAATGTGTGCACGTTCAACGCTTTTACAAACCTATGAAGTTACAAAAAGAAGCATTCAATACTTATGATTACATTTTTTTAGCAATGATCATGAAAACACGAATTTTTTAATTGTTTTATTTAATTCACCTGTGCACTTTATTGTTGGAACACGTGTTATCATGAATGACAAGTTTTATTGAGTAATGCAATTGCTTAAGGAATAACATGTGATGTGCAGTTAGCCAATCAGAATAAAGTATTATGATGAAAAATACATCTAATGTAATTATATATATATGATTATCAATGAAAACTATCACATATTCCTCAAGAGAAACTAGAACTGTCTACTAACATGATCCAGCTAATATATCCCCACATCATGGTTTTACTGAGTATGCTAATGACTGAAATATGGGGAATCAAAGAACTTGATTTTACAATATATATACTAAGACAATAACAATCAAAACCAAGGAGTAAACAACGACTCACAAAACCAAAGGACATTTACATCAACAGTTACAAATAATAATTAAGAAACAACACGAACTCCACTAAAAACTAAGTTTCATACAGCTATAATGAATCATGTTTGAGGAGTTGATATGACAGGGTAGGGTTGAACAGGATTAGCAAAAGATGCAGGCCTCTAGGAAAACTTAATGGAATGGAGCATCCTACCAACATACATGTCAAAGACTAAATAAGGCTACAGGTATCATTTCAGAGAACAGTTGAGAATGGAAACAGTGAATCTTTCAAAGAAACAACAACCTGACCAAAGAGCAGAAAACAGCCCAAGGCCACCAATGGGTCTTTAACACTACATGAGAAAATCCCTTAACCAGAAGCAAACTTCAGTTGGCCCCTAATAAACAAAAATGTGCATTAGTTCAGTGAAAATTGACGTCCCAATAAACTCTAAATCATATGAACCAAGTTTTGAAAAAAAATATACAAGACTAACAACATGAACAAAGGCTAGAGGCTCCTGACCTGGGACAGGCGCAAAAATGTGGCAAGTTCAGTTTTAATTAGTTGAAACATGTAGAAAGGACTTGACAGGACTGACAATATAAAAATAAGGAGATTTAATTTCATTGCCAATGAAATAACTACCCCTCTAATAGACAACTTCGAGTTCGATGCATTTACGTCAAAATTCTGGTTTTAGTGAACGTCATTTGTGCATTTAGGGGCATTGTTACTTCCATTCCAATGTTGAGCGAGTGGTTGAAAACTATAATTCTATATTGTACGATTTTCGGCAAATTGAATTCTCAAAATTGACAATCAGCATTGCTGTCATTAGGGAATTGACGTCATAAAGGCGCGTATAATTGATGAGTTTTTTGTGGTGACGGATGAACTCGAAAGTGGTCTATTCAAAGAAGGTGAATGTAATTCATTCAGGTAACATGTAAACTGGAGCATAACTGATCATTTTCTTTCATTGAAGCCAAAAAAAATTTCATAAATATTTTCCTTATACAACAAGAACAAAATTTTAAATTATCAACAAATAAAAAGATGCCGTAGGGTGAATGGACTAATTTTACCTCAACAGAATTAAATGTTTCTACAGTAATGAAAGTATATAATGATTATCAATCTCTTAAATGCAAAACTAATTTATAAATTTGTGTCAACATTATCTACATCAAACATACAACATTGCAAATTAGTTATTAGCAGGTAAACAATAGATATGTTCTAAAGAAGAAATATTACTGCATTAATATTTGGTATATATACATGCCAAAATCTGCAATATATATCATTCAAAATATTCCATTCCAAGTGAAGGCAACTGCATCAGATCTCAAAAACACTCTTAGAAACAGAATCTTGATAAAAAGCTCAGCACTTACACTTAATGATCCTTGTGGTAACATTTGTTTGGTCCCAGGTAATATCACATTATAACATTTAACATCCTGTTTTGCAGACAAATCAATTCAAGTATAATGTTAAGTTACTACAATTATAACATTCATTTCTACTGTAAGTTCTTGTTAAAGATTATTATTTGGTGATTTAGGTCATTATCTATGTTTAAGTCATTTGTGTCTACTAGGATCATCCACTTTTCAAACAAGTAATTTGACCCTAGAGGCAGTACTAGCATAAAGCTGATTTACAATTTGTCAATAAAGTTTTCTACAACTTCTTGTACTTAGAGTTGGTATAATGATTCGCAATAACCAAATAACAAATCTCAAGTCTGAAGCTCCTTGAGATCAGACACAAGTCTTTGGGTCCACCCAGTTTGAACTGACAAGAAGATTTTTCTATTGGACCCAAATCTATATTTCAACTTCTGAGAATTCAGAAATTAATATGAGCATTTATAATTGTGAATCACTGATTACTAGTTAAAATGATAGATCTATATATATATATATAGATGTTAATGTACTAAATGTAATTGCAGAATTTTCTTGAGGGAAAAGTTCAATCTAAAATTATGTATGCCAGTTTTTTGCAAACCTGATACTGTTACATTTTCCCCATTAAAACATCACAATAATTTCTAATTTGACAATGCAATGTATATTGGTTTGTCTATCAAAACCAAAGCAACAATATTCAAGAGTCTATATTCTCAGTGATGGTCTTACATGTATGATATTTTAACTTTAGTTGCATATTGATAAATAAAAAAAGATTATCTGTCAATTTGAATTTTAGAGGGGAATAAATTGTAAAGTATCAAAACTTTTAATTATTTATTAGGTCTGAACTTGCCAATCTGCATGCAATTATTTAAGGTAACATGTATATTGGAATATATTCAATCCTTTGTATTCAATAAGGCAATTATTTCTAGTAATATCATGCTTGATAAATTGAGATTAATACATTGGTATAAACCATATGCACATAATTAATTCTAATTACAGAGCAATAAGAAAGCCCAAAATTTGTGAAACAACAAAATGAAATTAAATCCTGTACATACTAAATATTCTAGAAAACAATGGTGAATATTTGACAACTTTTTAACCAGAATTTCATTCAGCCCTGAATAAAGAGTTTTATCATAAAATCCTCCTTTTGAAACAAACAAAAATAAGAGCAGGATTGATCTGATATTTTGAAACATTGAGGAGCACTACTCTAATGTAGGCTGTGGTCATCCTTATATCAATTTTTATTCCCACTGAAGTCTAAAATAACAAATTAACTAATATAAAAAACAGGCTGTTATCTATATTTGTAAAATAATTTTGATTGATGACCTTGTAATTTAAAGTGTTTTCTGTTATAACCCTATAAAAAGCAGCTAGTATCAATGATCAGCTATATGCATTGCTAACCCTACATTCACTTTTATGATGAAAAACAGTGTTACTAGTAGCCATGCAAACTATTTTGGCATATGTTACTTCCATTTCTCATTATAAAATTAAAACTAAGGTTAGCAAATAATGACTAATTTTAGGAACAAATGGTATACAGAAGAGTTACAAATAACACGATAAGTCAATATTATTCCATTTTCAATTACATAGATATAGGAAGATGCTATACATCCTCTAGGATAAGTACTTTGAAATACCCGTTATGAAAATTGCCACACTTTAATATACCCTGTAAACTTAATAAATCTATGAATCTATTACTCTGAATGTTACTAATTTAATGCAATCCCTGTACATGTAATGGTGGGCTTTTGCTAGCAAACTTAAAATAAAAGATTCCTCTGTCACACTTAAAAAAACTTCCCTTATTACTGAATGTAAAGAAACTAGTCGGTCTATATAAATTACAATATTTATGTTCATCTCTCTTACCTGGTCTTCTTGTATTGCTGTTTCTTCATCAATTTCACTGAAAAGTATAACTTGAGAATTAGTAGTCTTTCAATTATCAATACTGAATCATAGCTATATAAGTTTAAGGTGCAATTATTCCTATCAATCAATGACATTTCTAATTCAGTTAGAATTCTTTAAGTTGTGGCTTGTATTTTTACATTTAGTTTGACAGTTTATTTTTTATTTTAAATATACATGAAAAAACTGTTCCATAAAGGATCAATTCAACAGAAATCTATCAACAGTAGTCTACTACTAGTGAGTATGTACCATGAAGAAAGTCCAATGTATCACTCTAAAACCATAAAGCTATTCAAAATTAGGTGGCATTTATTCATATCCACTCTTCAATTTTATATAATAAATATTATTCAATTGCATGTTGATTTTTATTTTTCATTTGATTGGGTGAAAATATCACATGTGACGTCGAACAAAACATCATATTCCTCTCTGAGTATCATATTCCCCTCTGAACGTCGGGATTGCCTTATGCAATGCTACATTCTTTATATTCAGAAGTAAAAAAAAGTATAGGCAGTGGAATAAAACATTTATTTCCATCGGCTTCGTGAGATATGAAGATTTGTTCACCCTCAAAAAGTCATATTTCCCTCGGGCGATGCCCTTGTGAAATATGATATTTCTTGGGTGAACAAATCTTTATATTTCCCTCAGGCATGGGAAATAAATGTATAGTGTTGTCAAATGATACAGTTTTGCCTAACCGGCTACTCAAATAATCGTTTGACTGATTAACCTGTTAACCAGTAGTTTACGTTGATGTTTGAAGGCCTTATGTATAGTACCTTTCAAATGTAGTATAAAGTATGATGCATTGAAGTTTGTCCTTTGGCATTACATGTATAAGGCATGTCGGTGAGGAAGTTTGACTTTTAATAATCTAATACACTGTATCTACTTTGGCGTTTGTAATAACTTCAGATTGAAAAATATTATAAATGATGAAGCCTGTTATTAGTACCATTAAGTATACATTAATTACATTCAGGTAGATCTTGGCATTTCACAATTTTTGAGTTGGCATTTTGTTTTAAGAATGACAAAGCCTTGCAAGATGGAGATTGCACATTTAAATGCAGGTCTACACAATATTAGATCAGAAATGAAATAACGAAATAAATTGTAAAATTAATTAGATTACTGATTTAAAGTTATGCTTAATATTCTAATCATGTTTACTTTAAAAGATCTTGCCCCTAGCTGATAGACAAGTTGTCTAATTTGTCTAATTAATTTTATGTTTTTTGGAATAACAATAACAATCAATATACTGGACATTGATCCGTCAAATTAATTTCCATGATGATAACTTTTAAATGGAACAAAATTATTAAATGATTTCCATACACATTAATATCAAATCTATTAAAATTGAAAAAAAGTCTGGTTAACCTGTTAGCATTTTTAGTAAACAATATTCAGTCCTTCTGATGGTTAACCGTTGACAACACAAATAATTAAAGAAAAAAATCCTGTCCAATTTGAATGAAAACTATATTTGTTTGATATTCAATTCTAATTGTAGCCTTTGTTTCATGATTAATACAATTCATCATGATAACAAAAAAGACAGATATCAGAAACTTAATCAGTGAATATCAGATTATAATTTATTTTTAAATAATGGAGGTCAATTTCAATATTTACATATGTTATCGAATATGTTTTTACTTACAGATTACTGATGATTACCATAAAAAATGTAATTGATTACAATCCATTACGATTACAGTTTGTGATTACCCTATCCATGATTCCTATAGATCACACTATTTGTATTGTTGCTTTTAAGAATGAATTTGACCTCAATTTTGTCGTTAGTAACAACATATTAAAATTCTAAAATCTTTGGTTGAATTAGTCCATGGGTGGAAGCACGGACACAAAAGGACTCAATGCTTTTCAATCTTTAAATAAGCATTTCAACTCCTGAACAAAGTGAAAATTGTCAATACCAACTTGATCACCATTTTGTCATCAGTTACATCATAGTAAAGTTTTAAAAGCTTTGGTCAAACAGTTCACAAGTTTAAGCAAGGATACTACTGGAAACACGGTTTTTCAATATTTCTCAAGAACCTTAATTCCTGAACTGTAAAAGTTAAAATAGTCAATATTGATTTTGTCATCAGCAACAACATATTAAACTTTGAAAAGCTTTAGTTGAATGGTTTATGAGTTTAAGCATGGGCACTGTTTGGCAGCCGTCTGCCCAGCTACATGCCTGCAATACATCCCCGAATCAATAACTGATTTGGAAATCCAGTGATTTTTTATGTCCTTCTTGGTAAACAGCATTCAAAAGATTTTCATCCATAATTTAACCCGTTAAAAGCTGTGAACTATCACTTTTCTATTAGTACTTACTGTGTGACATCAGTACTTACTGTGTGACATTAGTACTTACTGTGTGACATTAGTACTTACTGTGTGACATTAGTACTTACTGTGTGACATTAGCCTTTTCTATATGTACTTACTGTGTGACATTAGTACTTATTGTGTGACATTAGTACTTACTGTGTGACATTAGCCTTTTCTATATGTACTTACTGTGTGACATTAGCCTTTTCTATATGTACTTACTGTGTGACATTAGTACTTATTGTGTGACATTAGTACTTACTGTGTGACATTAGCCTTTTCTATATGTACTTACTGTGTGACATTAGCCTTTTCTATATGTACTTACTGTGTGACATTAGTACTTACTGTGTGACATTAGCCTTTTCTATATGTACTTACTGTGTGACATTAGTACTTACTGTGTGACATTAGCCTTTTCTATATGTACTTACTGTGTGACATTAGTACTTACTGTGTGACATTAGCCTTTTCAGTGAATATTCTTATCAAGTACTCTCCCTTGTTATGAGGTTCAAATGTAGATGGTATGATGCAGTAAGTTCCAGGTTGTAACATGTGACGCCCACACACTTCTCTTAGGTTGATGAATGATGGAGATTTAGCCACTGAAGCATTATACTTGAAAAAGTCTACATCTAATGGTCCACAGTCAGGATCTTTTAACTACAAATAACACAATAAATGAGCATGAGTGGATCCAATGGTCCAGTCAGGATCTTTTGGCTACAAATAATCTTTTAGCTACAAATAACAAAATAAATGAGCATGAGTGGATCCAATGGTCCAGTCAGGATCTTTTAGCTACAAATAACAAAATAAATGAGCATGAGTGGATCCAATGGTCCAGTCAGGACCTTTTAGCTACAAATAACAAAATAAATGAGCATGAGTGGATCCAATGGTCCAGTCAGGATCTTTTAGCTACAAATAACAAAATAAATCTAGCTTTTAAAATCATCAAAGTATTCCAATATCCCCACCACATGGTGTTACTAAAGAACATCCAATAGGAGTTAGAGGAATAGAATCCAAAGAACAGTTCACAAATTCCTAATTGCTTTGCAGAGACATACTTTGTCTTGTTTATGAGCAGATTAAAATAGATTTACAGAAAGGAGTAAGTTCGGTAAGGGCCTAAGTTGGGCCCGATTATAAAGTTCATTGTTACGAGACAAAAACTGTTTTAAGTTGACTAAAAGAAATGCGAGAAAGTGAAATAAAACTATTTTTGTAAAAGTTAATTCTAACACGTTGATTTTTTTTATCCCACAACAGTCAAGATAAGAGATTTTGGTGAAAGGAGTAGGTCCGGTTAGGGCTGATTTTGGCCTAACAAAAGTTATTGGACACTTTTTAAACACTTTAGTGTCTATTTCAATTGATTCGATTATTTTATGTGAAAGATTTTAACTGATTTAGTCTTTAAAAACACTCCGATTCCAGCTTAAATATGAAAAATCTATCAAATATGCCAAAAAACGTCACTTTTCAGATGGTTTTTGTCAAAAATGAAAGTGGCTGCATCCGTGTTCATCCTCAACCTTTATATATGTTTTGTATTATCACCAAATACAACTTACATTTCAATATTATGAATGAACACGAATGCAGCCACTTTCATTTTAAATGGAAACCGTCTAAAAATTAACCAAAATGCTAAAATTTTGAAGATTTCAGTAATTAAGCATGACTCAATGATGCTAGAACACGTATTTGTGCATTGTATTGTCTATCTGGTCACTTTAGTAGCTATAATTTTTTGTAATATTGGTCAATAAATCCTGATTTGAAATTTACACTAAACAAGAATGTGTCCATAGTACACGGATGCCCCACTCGCACTATCATTTTCTATGTTCAGTAGACCGTGAAATTGGGGTCAAAACTTTAATTTTGAATTAAAATTAGAAAGATCATATCATAGGAAACATGTGTACTAAGTTTTAAGTTGATTAGACTTTAACTTCATCAAAAACTACCTTGACCAAAAACTTTAACCTGAACTTCACACTATCATTTTCTATGTTCAGTGGCCCATAAAATTGGGGTCAAACTATAATTTGGCAGTAAAATTAGAAAGATCATATCATGGGTAACATAAGTACTAAGTTTCAAGTTGATTGGACTTCAACTTCTTTAAAAACTACCTTGACCAAAAACTTTAACCTGAAACGAACGGATGCACGTACGCACAGACGGAGGCACAGACCAGAAAACATAATGCCCCTCTACTATCGTAGGTGGGGCATAAAAAGGGGGGCCATTTAATTACCTTACCGAATTTACTCCTTTGTGTATAGGCTCTTTAAGGAAAATTTGGAATTTGAAAATTATTTCAACATCATCAATGACCAAGATATATTTACACTTTGTAAATTCTGAACATGGAATCATACACTGCCAATAGAAAAGGGGAGAAGACATAACATTGACAGAAGTGAAAGACAATGTTTAATATGTAAGAATAGAGATATAGGAGATGAATATCATTACATTTTTGTTTTCCATGGCTTGACGAGATGAAAGCTTTACAAGATGAAAGAAGAAGATTTATTCCAAATAACTAATACCCAGACATAATACGATCAAATTTAACACACTGTTTAATTCCAAAAAAAACATAGACACTCAGAAACTTCTTTAATTTTATTTGATGTATTAATTATTAAAAGTATACAACTAATTCAACTAATTCATTTTCAAAAGTTTATTTTCTTATCTTTTCACATTTATAACACCTCTCTATGTAACATAAGTAACCTCAGTAACTAAACTTATATTCCCAAGTAACAAAAGATCAACATTATCAAGTAGTTCTGAGATTTTTACAATGGCATACATATATACTAATCTGGATAAATATCAGCCATTGCATGTTAGGTGTTTCATAATTCTTAAAATTTTAATTTGGCTATTTCAATTCATGCATAATTTGTTGTCAGCAATATTTACTTGAATACTTTTACATTCATACCACATCTTCCTATATCTATTTTCATTATTTTTGTTAAATTTAAAAGATCTTCCCTGTACAAAAGTCTCCAACTTATTAAGATATTACCCTTAAAGAGATTTTTTCATCAGTTATTTCTTTTCCCCTGTTTTTTCTATCTCTTCTTACAAATGAGAAGTCCCTGTTTTTGTCATCTTTTCTTTATTACAGAGTACTCCAGTATTGTCATCTTTTCATTATAACTGAATACTATCTGTTTTTGCCATCCCTTTTTATTTACAGAGTACGCCCATTTTGTCATCTTTTCTTATCACAGAAGTCTGTTTTTACCATCTCTTCTTATTATTGAGTAGTACCTGTTTTTGTCAGATCTCCTTAAACATAATAGTCTCTAATTTTGCAATCTTTTCTTATAACTGAGTAGTTCCTGTTTTTGCTATCCCCCGATTTTGCCAACCATTTTTATTAGAGAAGTCCCTAGTTTTGCCATCTCTTCTTATAACAGAGGAGTCCCTGTTTTTGCCATCTTTTTCTTATAACAGAGAAGTCCCTGTCTTTTGCAATCACTTCTTATATCAGAGAGGTCCATGTTTTACCCATCCCTTCTCATAACAAAGAAATCACAGTTTTTGCCATCTCTTCTTATTACTGAAAAGTCCCTGTTTTTTACATCTCTTCTAATAAAATTATCAGTTTTTGCCATCTTTTCTTACAACAGATAACCCCTGTGTTAACCATTCTCCAATAAGACAGTTGTCTCTGTTGCCATTCATTCTTATTAGAGAGTTCATGTCTTTTGCCATCCCTTCTTATTACAGAGCAGTCCCTGCTTTTTCATCTCTTCTTATAACAGAGAAGTCCATGTTTAGCCATCTTTTTTTATAAAAAAAAAAAAATAGTCTGTAATAAGAAGCACTGACAAAAGCAGAGTAGTCCCTGTTTTTGCCATCCCTATTATTATAGTTGTCCCTATTTTGCCATCTTTTCAATTAACAGAGAAGTCCTGTTTTTTGTCATCTCCTCTTATGACATAGAAGTCCCTGTTTTTGTTACATCTTCTTATGACAGAGTAGTCCCTGTTTTTGTTACATCTTCTTATAACAGAGTAGTCCCTGTTTTTGTTATATCTTCTTCTCTTCTTATAACATAGAAGTCCTGTTTGCCATCTCTTATTCTAACAGAGAAGTCCCTGTTGTTGCCATCCCTTCTCATATCAGAGTAGTCCCTGTTTTTGTTATATCTTCTTACTATAGAGAAGTCCCTGTTTTAGCCATCACTTCCTATAACAAAGTAGTCACTGTTGTTGTTATATCTTTATCTCTTCTTATAACAGAAAAGTCCCTGTTCTTGCCATTTCTTCTTATAACAGTAATCACTGTTATGCCTATCTTTTCTTAAACAGAGTAGTTCCTGTTTTTTGCCATAAATTATATCAGATTAATCCCTGTTTTTTCAATCTCTTCTTACAAAAGGGAAGTCCCTGTTTTTCCCATCTTTTCTTATTACAGAGTACTCCAGTATTGTGATCTTTTCATTATAACTGAATACTATCTGTTTTTGCCATAAAATTGAGAATGGAAATGGGGAATGTATCAAAGAGACAACAACCCGACCATAGAAAAAACAACAGCAGATGGTCACCAACAGGTCTTCAATGTAGTGAGAAATTCCCGCACACGGAGGCGTCCTTCAGCTGGCTACAAATATATACTAGTTCAGTGATAATGAGCGCCATACTAATTTCCTTTTTATTTACAGGGTAGTCCTATTTTGTCATCTTTTCTTATCACAGAAGTCTGTTTTTGCCATCTCTTCTTATTATTGAGTGGGCCCTGTTTTTGTCAGATCTCCTTAAACAGAGTAGTTCCTAATTTTGCCATCTTTTCTTATAGCTGAAAAGTTCCTGTTTTTGACATTTCCTGATTTTGCCATCAATTTTTATTAGGAAAGTCCCTAGTTTTGCCATCTTTTTCTTATAACAGAGAAGTCCCCGTCTTTTGCAATCACTTCTTATATCAGAGAGGTCCATGTTTTGCCATCCCTTCTTATACATGTAGCAGAGAAATCACAGTTTTTGCCATCTCTTCTTGTTACTGAGTAACCCCTGTTTTTGCCATTCCCCAATAAGACAGTTGTCTCTGTTGCCATCTATTCTTATTAGAGAGTGCCTGTCTTTTGCCATCCCTTCTTATTACAGAGCAGTCCCTGCCTTGTCATCTCTTATAACAGAGTAGTCCCTGTTTTTGTTATATCTTCTCTCTTCTTATAACAGAGAAGTCCTGTTTTGTCATCTCTTATTATAACAGAGAAGTCCCTGCTTTTGCAATCTTTACTTATAATAGAGTAGTCCCTGTTTTTGTTATATCTTCTTACTGCATGTATAGAGTTGTCCCTGTTTTTGCCATCCCCTTTATATCTGCTATATAATAGAGTAGTCCCTGTTTTTGTTAAATCTTCTTACTATAGAGTAGTCCCTGTTTTTGTTATATCTTCTTACTATAGAGTAGTCCCTGTTTTTGCCATCCCCTTTATATCTGCTATATAATAGAGTAGTCCCTGTTTTTGTTATATCTTCTTACTATAGAGTAGTCCCTGTTTTTGCCATTCCCTTTATATCTGCTATATAACAGAGTAGTCCCCGTTTTTGTTATATCTTCTTACTATAGAGAAGTCCCTGTTTTTGACATCCCCTTTATATCTGCTATATAACAGAGTAGTCCCTGTTTTTGTTATATCTTCTTCTCTTCTTATAACAGAGAAGTCCCTGTTCTTGCCATTTCTTCTTATATCAGTAATCACTTTTTTGCCTATATCTTTAAACAGAGTAGTTCCTGTTTTTTGCCATATCTTATATCGGATTCATTCCTATTTTTTCTATCTCTTCTTACAAAAGAGAAGTCCCTGTTTTTGTCATCTTTTCTTTATTACAGAGTACTCCAGTATTGTCATCATTTCATTATAACTGAATACTATCTTTTTTGCCATCCCTTTTTATTTACAGAGTACGCCCATTTTGTCATCTTTTCTTATCACAGAAGTCTGATTTTGCCATCTCTTCTTATATTTGAGAAGTCCTTGTTTTTGTCAGCTCTCCTTAAACAGAGTAGTCCCTTAATTTGCCATCTTTTCTTATAACTGAGTAGTTCCTGTTTTTGCCATCCCCTGATTTTGCCATCCATTTTTATTACAGAAGTCCCTAGCTTTGCCATCTCTTTTTATAACAGATATGTCCCTGTTTTTGCCATATCAAATACTGTGGATTCATTATTATTTGTTGGATACCAATTTTCGTGGATTTCATGGGAACATTTGAACCACGAAATTAAATGTTCAACGAATGACAAATTTTCCTATGGCTTGTATGCAGACTTCGGCAAAACCATGAAATCAAATATCCACGAACATGTAAGTTTTCCTCAATCCACGAAAATTGGTATCCACGAAAATAAATGAATCCACAGTAGCAGAGAAGTCCCTGTTTTTGCCTTTTCTTCTTACAACAGAGTAGTCCTGTTTTAGTCATCCCTTCTTATAACAGAGTATATCCTGTTTTTATCATAAGTAATCTCCTTTTATTATAAGTTGTTGCTTCATTTTTTGTAAAAATACATTTTCCATTTCCAATTCGCCTTTTAACAAGAGTTACCTATCTTTTTTTTTCTTTTAGTATTCTACCCTTTTGTTACAAGTCATCACACGTTCTATCAAGAGTAATATAGGTATCAAAGGTGCCAGAAGTAAAAAAAAATTGTGATGAGTAATGTTCCCTTTCATTAACAATTTCTCTACTATTGTCTTGAGTTGCCTCATTTAATAAAACCCCTTTATTCTTGGAAATGCCTCACAATTTTGCCATGAGTTATCTGCTTCTACCAAGTCATCTTCCATTTCTCAATAATTTGCCTTACTATTGTGGTCTGTAATCTTTTCTTTACTTAAAATTATATTCCCCCTAATTTTTTCATTATCTTGCTTTTTACCATATTATCTTTCCTTCCCATTTTTCATGAGTTATCTCCAATTTTCTGAAATCAATGTTCTTGTCTAAATGTCTTCTTTTAAGGAAGTCTATTGTACATAAATTTGGTGTACCAGGGTTCGATTCCCTGCCTAGGCTTATATTATGTAGCTGGTTGTGAAAGTGGGTCGATTGCCTAGTGGCCCAGCACCAACAATTACTGAAATTTTTCTTTTTTATGAAGGTTTCGACTTGAAGGCCATACGGTACCCTATAGTTGTTAATGTTTGTGTCATTTTGGTATTTTGTGGATAATTGTCTCATTGGCAATCATACCACATCTTCTTTTTTATATTGTATGATGACTTGTAGAGATGACAAATATTTTATTCTCTACCTTGTAGATTACATATCCAATGGTCAACATATCAAGTCCCTCTTTTCTTTTCTTTCTTCGGTCTTTCTGTAATACACCAACCAGTATAGTACAAAGGTCATCCTCATCCTCGTCTGGGTCAGTAACTGTTACCCTGTATTGAGGATTTGTGAAGAATGTCTCTGTGAAAAGAATATTTTTTCTATGAAAATGTTGTATTTAAGGAAAACCCAATGCTACCCTCTGACCGTTAGAAACAATTCCAATCCTGACGTTTTCAAAACTCCATGAAGATTGACAAATTCATATGACAATATCATAGTGTGTTCACTGTGTAAAATACTGTTACTTCAGAAATTATAGCGAGGTTTTCAGTAATATGGAAAATGTTTTAGGGAAAGATAATGATAATAACTTGCCTTCTTAAATCCAATACATATAACTTTATGCTGCTTTTCCTAAAATCGCAAAAATTTATCTTGCTTTTTTTGTCCATTCTTCAAAAATACTTTCAGAATTTACAATTTTTTCATTGTCAGAAGTAAGTGCCATTAGCATGAATTAATTCTCAAACAAATTTATTTATTTTTGTGTTATAAAAAACTGTGTTGTTCAAATTTGAATTCTCAAAGTCCACAATCTTTGGTTATAAAAAGCTTATATAATGTACAGTAGTTAAATTGCAGCGGTCAAAATGTAAACAAATTAGATTTCATTAGGCTTAATACTTTGTGGAAACTGGCAACGTTATGTGCAAAAAACAGTTTTACAACATTTTGTTATGGCAAACTAACTTAAGTTAGAGAACAGAACTAAATATTTCAGCAATTTTTCCATTTGTAAAGGGGCATAAATCTTGAAAGGTAAAAGTGAAACAACAAAATTCACACTTGATCTGAAGTATCAAAACCAATCAATCATAGATATCTAATGCAATGTATTGGCAACAAGGCAACATGAAAAAGGGATTCAAGTTATCAGTGGTCTGCAACAGGTGAGACAAGAAAGATCTTTCTATGTAAATGTCGACCTGCCCAGCTGACTATAGCATTGCATATCTTTCTTTATTACATTGGTTGCAATTAATTACATTGATTTCCCAGTTAAATAAAAACCGATAATTTCACTCTCTGATGTCATAGAACAATAGGTGTTGTCAAGACGTTGATAACTGCGGAACAAAACAAATTGTGAATGCATAGAAAAAAGATATAGTTCCTTACATGTTTTACATTAATTACTTTAAAAGTCATTTGCCAATTAATAAGGGCTATTCCAAAAAAAAATGTAGGGGGGGGGGGGGGGGGGGGTTGGAAGGCAGTTTTTGTCAGCACCCACCACCCAGACAATTGTAATTTAGAATTATAGTGCAATATAGTGTGAAATGTTGATCTGATACCCATCACCCATGTATTATTAATACAATGTGTCCTCCAACACCCCACCCCCCCCCCCCCCTACATTTTTTTCTGGAATAGACCTAAAAAGAATACCTAATTAAAGAATTCAAATATGGAAAAATATTCAACTCGTGACCAAACAACACTGATAATTACCCCATGCACATTCATGAGTTAATGTGTTGTTCGGTCACTCTTTGCATTTTTTTCTCTATTTGAATACTTTAATTATTCTATAAATAATATGCTGCACATACTACAGCAACAATTTCTTACGGAGATAATTCCTACATCCACCAGCATTAACATTGGGAATCCATTCTCCTACTTCAGATGTTGCTTCCCATCTTTTTTTTCCAATTTTCACTAATTCATCATCATCTAAACTGTCTGGACCAAGATTACAAATCTCTAACTTCTGGAAATTGGACTGCCAGTCACCAAATGTCATCCTATATATGATAAAATATATAACCTTAATATCATGTGAATTTAAATATAAGAGTGCTTTGGAAAATCTGTAAGTTCCATATGAATAAGCCTGCAGAAAAAAATAAACAGATGATGCCCCTGCTTGCATACAACATAATAACAAGAGGCTGTCATAACAACAGCAAACCAGATTTATTAACATTTATTTGTGTCCTGGCAATATCACAAAAACCATAACTGATGAACAGTGAAATTGAAAATCTTTAATATCAAATTTGACCTCCATTTTGCCATCAGTACCAACATATCTAAATTGGAAAAGCTTAGGTTGAATAGTACATATGTAAATGCAGCAACATGAATGGAAACGCCATTTTTATATCTTTCAAGAACCATAACTCCTGAACAGTAAAAGTCATAGTCAACATTATTAAACTTGACCTCCATTTTGTCATCAGTAACACCATATCAAAATTTGAAAAGCTTTGGTGGAACAATTCACAAGTAAATGCATGGATACGACTGGAAACACCATTTTCCATTCTTTCAAGAACCATAACTCCGAAACAGTAAAAGTCAAAATCATCATTATTAAATTTGACCTTCATTTTGTTGTCAGTAACAACATATTAAAATTTTAAAAGCTTTGGTTGAACGGTTCATGAGTAAATGCATGGACAACATTTGGTTGCCGCCCTACATCCCAAAATCAATAACCGACATTTTTGTCACAAAAATCAGCTTAAAAACATAACTCAAGAACATTAACAGTGACACTAACCAAATTCATACTGGATCTGAGTTTTGTGGTAATAAGTTTCATAATATTTGGTTAATGCAAACTTCATTCAGAGAATAGAAACAAAAATTTAGCATTTTGTTTCATTTGTAAAGTGACACAACCCAAAACCAAACTTGATCTGTGTTTTGTGGTTATAAGCATTGTGTATGAGTAAATTTGGTTGAGGCAAAATAAAATTAGAGAAAGGAAAACGATTTCGGGATGTACAACTAGACATATGGACAAGAGTAAAACTCCACTACAGCTGGGGCATAAAAGCACATATCAAAAGAACAGAGCTCCAATGCATATATACAACAAGAGTGCACACACTGAAATGTCTCGCCTTCTTTACTAATCATTGATATTATTTTGAAAGTCATAAATATAAAGCTTTATTACAACATTCACATAAACTTAATATTAACCAAGATAGCTAAACAAAGACCGATGAACCATGAAAATGAGGTCAAGGTCAGATGAACCATGGGAGGCAGACATGTACAGCTAACAACGCTTCCATACAACAAATAAAGTTGACCTATCACTTATAGTTTAAGAAAAATAAACCAAAACACAAAAACTTAATGAACCGTGAAATTGAGGTTATGGTCAAATAAAACCTGAGGGACTGACATATAGATCATAGTATATTTCCACACACCAAATATAGTTGAACTTTGGCATATAATATTAGATAAAAAGACCAAAACTTAAAAACTTAACTATAACCACTGAACCATGAAAATGAGGTCAAGGTCAGATGACACCTGCCAGTTGGACATGTACACCTAACAGTCCTTCCATACACTTTTTTTTCAAGTAGTCACTGAACCATGAAAATGAGGTCAAGGACATTGGGCATGTGACTGACAGAAACTTTGTAACATGAGGCATCTATATACAAAGTATGAAGCATCCAAGTCTTTCACCTAGCTAACACCGCCGCCATAGCTGCCGCTGGATCACAATCCCTATGTCAAGCTTTCTGCAACAAAGTTGCAAGCTCGAAAAAAAACAATTTCAAATAAATAAGAAATTGAACAATATTTAAACACATGCTAGTTTTTCTTTGATAATAATAGATAGCTTTTCAACTGCTTCAGCGCTTTTGATTTGCATGCATGTACTTCTGTCTCCATTTTGTAGATATTTTTGCTAGTGAGAACATACTCGTAAATATCTCCCAATAAAACCAACGAGTATATAACTCCTCAGTAAATACTTAATGTGAAATTATACTCTATTTAATTTAAAATCTACTAGCACTGCCTCAAAGCAATGCAAAGGAAATCATATCCAGGTTCAAACCAAGCATTAGATCTGAGTTTTTTAGAAAATTCATCCCTTATGTTCATACCAGAATTCACCATCATCCTCTTGAGTTAATCCAATTTCTTCTTTATCAGAATCTGTTATATACTTCCATCTCTCTGACCTGAAATGATTGGCAGAAATATCGTGAGACATAGAAAAGGGTTAAAATAGATTTTGAGTAAAAAAGTCACAAAAGTACACACACTGAAATACCAATGTCTCACATCACAAAAATTACAGCTGACCTTGATTCTTAACACACAAACTTTTTTGTTGAAAATGCATCAGGTTCACTTTAAACATATATTTCAAATCATGCAAACATTTTTACAAATGGAACAAAGTTTTAAGAATGCTTACTCATCACTAAAGGCTCCTTTCCATTCACTTTCATTACCCCAAGGGTTTCTGCATCGTACCATTGGCAGCTTACCACTCCTTCCTGGGGTCTGTATTTCAACCTTTAACAAATAACACAAAAAGTTACCTACAACCTTTATCAAATGCAAGTCAAAAATATTGTCTGGCCCAAATAGTGGCCTTAACATCTGTTTTCTGCTCTTTCATCTCTTTGAAACATTCCCCATTTCCATTCTCAACATTAATATATTTAAGCAAAGCAGTATTTTAACTGGACTTAAATAAAAGACCCATAGTAAGCTAACTTACATACCCCTTGACCCAACTTTCTAAAAGGCAACTGTTAAAGCAGTACTATAACAAAGTTCACCGTCTCAGGAGAGGCTTTACTCAAGTAAATTATGTTAGTAAACAAGCTGATCGAAGAGGTTGATGACAAAAGATGGAACCATATCATAGATACATGTTATTAACATTCAAATGAGTGCATTCTAAATAAATTGTTTCGCCGAGCGCAGCTGGATAAGACTGCAGATGTCCAAACCTGAAAAGTTCCTGCCAAAATGGACACAATATTCACCTTGATACAGGTTTGAATTGGGATTGTCACTAAATTTTAGACACATAATAGGTTTCTGACAAGGAAAAAACATTGTTGAACATTATTGCTGTTTATAAATTATCTCTTTCTATATTAGTATTTAAAATAATAACCAAAAACAACCAAATTTCCTTAAAATTACTAATTCAAGGGCAGCAATCCAAAAACAATTTGTCTGATTTGTCTGAAAATTTCAGGACGAAAACAACTTTACCTGATAAACATTTTTATCTCATCAAATTTGCTCTAAATGCTTCAATTTCATAGATGTAAGCCAAAAACTGCATTCTACCTGTAAGTTCTATTTTTAGCTGTCGGCCATGTTGGTTGGCCGGTGGGTTCATTGGACACATATTTTAAACTAGATACCCTTATAATGATTGTGACTTAGTTTGGTTAAAGGAGTAAGTTCGATAAGAGCCATATTTGGCCCTAATTAAAAAGTTCATAGTAACAAGACAATAAATGTTTTAAGTTGCCGTAAAGACATGTGGGAAAGTTAAACAGAACTGTTTTTGTCAAAGATTATTTCTAACTCATTGATTTTTACATCCCAAAAAGGTGAAGATGAGAGATTTTGGTATAATTTGACAAAATCAGCTGGATTTCAACCAAATTAAGGACCAGGAAACACAGAGCGCAGGCGTCGACAAGTTTAATATTCAAATAAGACATGTGAAATGTCTTCACAAACATTGTTTCAATGATCTTTGTTGTCGACGTATGCGCTCTATGTTTCCTGTCCAATAATCTATGGAAATTTACCCATTTTCATTAGATTTTTCGTGAAAAATCAATATGAGTACAACTTGTGACGTCACAAGGAAACGCAGAAACGTAATTTTTTCAACAAAATAGCTTATATCCTATCTAGTCAATGTATTAGCTATAATTTATCGTGATATTGGTCAATAAATCCGAATTTGAAATTTACGATAAAAAAGGGGCCATTTTAGGACCTTACCGAACACACTCCTTTGTTACTTTCTATAAGTAATTTCAAAGGAGAAGATTTTTGTAAGATTACAAAAATTTTCAAAAAGTTGATAAAAATTTACTATAAAGGACAATAACTTCTAAAAGAGTCAACTGACAATTTTGGTCATGTCGACTTATTTGTAGATCTTACTTTGCTGAACAATATTGCTATTTACAGTTATCTTTATCGATAATAATATTCAAGATAATAACAAAAAACTGCAAAATTTCCTTAAAATTACCAATTCAGGGGCAGCAATCAAACATCAGTTTGTCTGATATGGCTATAAATACATGGTCAGAGATATAAGTCAAAAACGGCTTTTTACTCAATGTTCTATTTTTAGCAAGATGGCCCAGTCTTGATTGAAGCCCTGGGTCATCAAATACATTTGTAAACTTGATACCCTAAGGGTGCTAGCTATAAACAGTTTCTTATAAAAAAACTAGGGGTTATTCCCTGACTAAAAATAGACATGGAGGGAAGTCCCTTTTTATCAACATAATTGGTAAAAAAGCATCATGTTTTTTTGTATTTGATTGTAAAAAATTAAGTTAATTAGCTTCAATTAAAACAGGTTGAATCCTGTTTTTTTGGCAGTGAAAAGTGCAAAACTTATTTGCACCCACTGTAGCTCTTTTCGGAGCAGGCGAACGTACCCTGAAGCATAAATTTTAAGAAAGACCAGGTAAAAACCTATGAAATTCATACAGTTTTGATTATGAAAAATGTGTATGTATCATGTCTGCATGGCTGTGCACATGGCCTGATTTCATGTTTTTTATGCATAGATTAGGCAATGTTTTTCCCATTTTCTATGGATAAAACTTTTTGGTGCTATTAAAAGTACAATTTATTTTTATTTCATTATAAACTAGAGAAAATTCTGATTCTAATGATATCTAGTTTTATACAAGTATCTTTATTAACATTAACACCACTAAGGGTCAATTATAAATGGTCCCTCAAAATATGACGTCATAGAAAAAAACTGTTGATTGCACCCTAAGGATGATTTAGGCCAAGTATGGTTTCATTTGGCCCAGTAGTTTCGGAGGCGAAGATTTTTAAACCAGAAACTGCAAAACAGGTTGTCTGGTGTGTTAGAAAATTTCAGGGAAGATATATCTTGACCTGATGAACAATTTTACCCATGTCAGTTTGCTCTAAAATCTTTTCCAGAGATATATCCAAAAAACTGCATTTTACCCCATGTTCTATTTTTAGACATGACAGCCATCTTGGATACTTGGCAGGATCATCAGATATTTTTTTTTCAAATAAATACCCAAAGGATGATTTAGGCAAAGTTTGGTTTAATTTGGTCCTGTAGTTCCAGAGGAGAGGATCTTTGTAAAACTTAACGGACAACGACAAACAAAGGAAGCCAAGTGATGAGAATTAAAGTGATGGAAATCACTCATGGAAAGATTAGAAAGAGTAGTTTGAATAATTTCATATCAAGGTATGGTGGGGGAAAATGAAAAATAATAAAGCACTAGTCAGTAGTGCTGAAAATTGCATTTACAGCAGGTCTTAAGAAGGAAACATGTGTTTCTGGTATGAGGATAAAATGAGCTCAAATTAAATAATATGGGTCTCTTAATTATCACAATTTTATTTAAACTGCAGTTTTTATCTTATCCAAACAATGTTGCCTGTTCTGAACATGTTTCAAAAATAAAAATTGCAAATCAAAAATTCTTCTAGTAAATGTTACCAACTATCCTAGTAAGACATAAAATCTAGACCAAATTAAAGCTAAGAACTAAGTGTCAACAAAAATATTATAAAAATGTTGATTTGGGCTATTTTGTAAGTTGAAACATTAAAGATTTAAAGTATTTTTCAACACAGGGCATTGAAAATGTACCTTTTCAATGTAAACAAATTAAAAAACTTAGTTTATTGAAATTTGGATTCTTTCTTGATTACAAAAATATATATTCACTCTAAAACGAATAGTAGCTACGATTTTCATTAAAATTACCTTTTTAATCTATATGCCGGATTTTGTAGAAAAAAATTAATAAATATGATTAAAACAACTACTGGTTACTTTCCATTTATCATTTAAAAGCTTTTTAACGTTTAACACCTAATTTTATTTCTTGTCTATAGATAATAATTCGATGTTAAGCCCAACCCTTATTCATGTGACCTATGTTGATCTGAACTCTTCAGTTCCCAAGGCGCAATCGCACATTGTGCTTCGAAGGGAAACTTGTCGAACAGGGGAATGTTATCGTGGAAATGGTACGTGAATTAACAGTTTAAGCAAGAAAAGAAACAAAAAAGATGTGCAGACAAATTATTTAAATTAAAAAATAAAACACGGCAATGAGATCGATAGTTTAAATCACTCAAAACACCTCCGACGGAGGCTAAGTCAAACAGAAGTAGCCGGTTTGCGTAACTTGTTTACATTACTTAAAAAATCCAGATCATATGAAAATAAATCGCAACGTATTCATTATTGTCAAAAATACGTTAATGAATTAACAGACAGGAATCTCCCACCTTAGAAGAAATTAGAAATCAACGGCTTCAATTTTGTATTATTCTTTATGTGTATCCTTCATGGAGGCCCCTATTCAACACACAAACACATGTATACGTTATTGGCATGGTTTGGTCATACAAATGTAATAACAAGTGTATAATATCGCCATTGCTAGATAATCTTGGGTTGGAATAATATGCCGGTTTTTGTTATATTTTTTTTTTTACATAATTTGATAAATGGCGTCAAATATGTACGTTTAATATAAAGTAATTATCAAATACGTAAGAAAACAAAAAGCACGTGTTCATATCTATTTATATCTTGGTTAGCTCACTCCCTGTGTCGGCAAATTTCGGGAAATCAGGATGCATAATTAATGAGATGAATAGGCACGCAACAGGATATGAATTATCAATTATTAACACTTCTGCAGCTTATGAAAATATTCTAGCGATCTTATTGCTTATTTTTAGTACATATCTTTGATTTTTGCAACTTAAAAACTTGTTCATAATTTTGTCAAAATCGTAGTTACTATCCCTTTAATAACTAGAGGCTCTCAAGAGCCTGTGTTGCTCACCTTGGTTTATGTGCATATTAAACAATGGACACAGATAAATTCATAACAAAATTGTGTTTTGATGATGGTGATGTGTTTGTAGATCTTACTTTACTGAACATTCTTGTTGCTACAATTATCTCTATCTATAATGAACTTGGTTTAGTAATTACAGTGGAAAATATTTTCTAAAAATCTACAAAAAATTATGAAAAATGTAAAAAATTTACTATAAAGGGCAATAACTTCTAAAGGGGTCAACTGACCATATCGGTCGTGTTGACATATTTGTAAATCTTACTTTGCTGAACATTGTTGCTGTTTACTGTTTATCTCTATCTATAATATTATTCAAGACAATAACCAATAAACAGCTGCGCTATGAGCGCATGATACGCCCGACATCTTATGTGAAAGTTATATGCAATAATCATAAATAGTTTCTGAGAAAGTTTTAAGCAATAACCATATATAGTTTTTGAGACAAGGCGGGAAACCCCCCACCCTGTTTTTTTTTTTTTACAAAAAACAAAATATCACTAAAATAAAATTTTGAATCAAAACCAAAAAGTATACAGATCTTTAGATTAATATAACAAAGAAGTGTGTTAAGTTTTAAGCAATAATCTTAAATTGTTATAGAGATACGGCACAATATGTAAAAAAAGCCTCCCCCTTTTTACAAAATACTCAATCACTCGAAAATGAAATTTTGAATCATCATCAAAAAGTATTAGAATCTTAAGGTCAAGGAACAGTAAATGGGCTATGCCGCAGATTTTGCTAAAAATTTACATACAACCTTGGCTCGTTGAACTACAACTGAAAATTGAAAAAATAATACATTTATCTCTTTTATTATCAGAAAAATTGCAGATTGATTTCTTTTAATATGGGTGAATATTTGTATAGAAAGCACATAAAATCAGAGAAAAGCCTTCTAAAATTTGTCTTAAAATCGCCAAATCTCTAATTCCACTCCATAGATTTTTCTTAAAAAACTATATATTGTTGACACAAAAATTTCTGTTTTAATGATATGAAATAATCATAGGTTCACCGACTTCGTTTTTTGTCTAATAATCAATTTGTTACTTTGTTGGTAGTGAAAACCGTCAAAAATCAACGTTTTACAGCCTGCAACGCGATAACGTTACGATTATTTCGACGTTTTGTTGAATTTTTTCACAAAGAACGCAACTTTAAATGAAGTATACCGTAAAAACGAAGTCGGTGACCCTATTTTTATTTTGCATCATTATAACTAAAATTTATGTATCAACAACATATAGTTTTTTAAGAAAAATCTATGGAGTAGAAATAGGGTTTTGGGGATTTTAAGACAAATTTTAGAAGGGTTTTCGCCGATTTTATGTGCTTTCTATACAAATGTTCACCCATTTTGTAAGAATTCAATCAGTAATATTTCAAATGATAATTGAGATAAATGCATTATTTTTTCGATTTTCAGTTGACTTAATCGAGCCAGAGTTGTATGCCAAATTTTACTGAAATCTGTGACATAGCCCATTTACTGTTACTTGACCTTAAGATTAATATAACAAAGACATGTGTAAAGTTTGTAGCAATATTCATAAATCGATTTTGAGATATGGCGCGACATGTAAAAAAAACCTCCCCCTTTTTTACAAAATACTCAATAACTCCAAAATAAATTTTTTTTTAAATAAAGATTAATATAGCTAAGAAGTGTTAAAAGTTTAAAGCCATAATCAAGAATCGTTTTTGAGATACAGTGCGACATGTGAAAATAAACAGCTGTGCCATGTGCGCATGATACGCCCGACGTGTGTGGAAGTTTTATGCAATAATCAAAAATAGTTTCTGAGAAAGTTTTAAGCAATAACCATATATTGTTTTTGAGACACGGCGGGACATGTGAAACCCCCAACCCCGTTTTTTTTTATTACAAAAAACTAAATAAAATTTTGAATCAAAACCAAAAAGTATACAGATCTTTAGATTACCCAAGAGAAAACGAAAACGGAATCGATCGGGATCCCAATGCAATCCCGGTGAAATTGTCGGGATAAGCCAGGATAAGCATCTAGAGGCGGGATCCCAATCGGGATAAATATCTGAAACTGGGATCCCATTCGGGATAATTGTCTGAAGCCAGGATTCCAGTCTAGATGAAACGGGATAAATATCGGACACTGGGATCCCAATCAGAACTGTTTAAAGCTGGGATCCCAATCGGGAAAAATTTCTGATGCTGGGATCCCAGTCTAGTTAAAACGGGAAATTGTATGAACCATAATTAATTTATGTTGTTGAAAATATGCAAGTGTTTTGTTTGTGTATACATATGTCTCTAATAACATCAAGTATAGGTTATTGGTGTTAATTAACAATGTGTATGACACCAACGCTGTAATATTCAGTTTGACAGATATTTATAAGTCAGAAAAATGCCGAGATTTTCGTGATAAAAATGACAGGGCGTCCGAGGAAATGTCAACAGATGTTTTGCCAGACAAGCTTTTGCGTTTCTAATGTTCCCCAAGTTCTCATAAGTGCGTTTCTATTAGTTGTCGTCCGGCATCAATGATAAGATAATGACTGACGTCGTAAAACATTGGTTTCTCAACTTATGTAAAATGTAAAAAAAAATGATGACCACGTGCTTTGTTTTCAATTGTACTGAACAGTTCGACCCAAGAAAATACTGTCCTAAATAATGCGGCCACTATCTTATCCGCATGCAGCAGGTGCCGATTACTTAAGTATTCTTTTCTTATATTTAGTAAAAACTGGCCAGTAATTAATGCTTTTATGCGATACCCTTAATTTATTTATAATACCGTTACGGAGACAGATCAACTTGGCCAATATAATTTGGGGCGAGATTGTCACGTCGACGTTTGTGTACTGGTAAAAACGTCATCAAAATTTGTTTACGCTGAATTATGGACAGGACGAAGATGAAGATGTTTTCAGATAAGTGCATTAATAATTTAATTTAACATGTGTATATGTGCATATAATGATTATACAAATAATTTATTGAGGAACTATGATTTGTATGGTTTTTATCTGAGCAAATCAACATCAGAAAGTCTGAAAGCATAAACTGAAAATATATTTATTTTTAACATATACAATGAATAAACTTGTTAACTTGTCACATAAAAGGCATAAATAGTAGGTATGTCAAAAATTAATTCAGTTGTGTGTATGTTTATTTGGTGAAAATAATAAGTCGCTAGTTATTTATCGTCAGGGGATATAAAAGGAAGAAGGTATTTTAATTTGCAAAAAATTTAAATAACCTTCCAAGACTTCATAATTATTTGGACTAGCTTCCAATCTACCGTATTCTATAAACATTAACATGCAATAATATTTCTATTGAATTTGTTGCTTCAAAACGTATTGAACAAATGATTCTTTGTGGATTTTTTTGATACTTTTAGGGGATATACTGATCTTTTTAAGTGGAGCTGCCAACGAAACAGATTGCATGCAGATATTCCAGTTACCATAATTTACTCAGCAATTATAGTTGGAAGTACAGAGACAGCAAATTAATTAACAGAAAGGAAAACATGACATGTATCCTTTTGCATAAATAGCCCAGGAATCCCAGTGGCAGTGCAATACACCTTATCGCTAATCCCGGCTGACCCTGCCGCTTGAACTTTTGACGTCAACAACAATCACTTTTCCATTGTGGCGTCAGATATTTTGTTTTATGACGTCAACATTTCACGGGAACCTGTGTGAAATCCAGCAATGGCGGATAAATAGCGATAAGGTGTATTTGAATTGGTGCATGTATATCCTGTTGGTATTTATTTTTGGGATCCCGCCTTTTTTATCTGGGAATCCCAGTATATTTCCACTGGGATTTACATCGGGATCCCGCTTCTTTTACGGGAATCCCGAAATTTTATCCCAGTACATTTACATCCCAGTGGGATCCCAATTGAATTCCCACAATATCCCAGTGGGATCCCAGTATATTTCAACCGGGATTTACATCGGAATTCCCGGACATTTTGGCGGGATTCCTGAAATTTTATCCCGGTGGAATTAGGTGGGATCCCACTTGGAATCCCATCAAAATTCCAGCCGGGATTCCAGTGGAATTCCAGATTTATTTTCTCTTGGGTAATATAACAAAAAAGTGTGTAAAGTTTTAAGCAATAATCATAAATTATTTTTGAGATATGGCGCGACATGTAAAAAAAACCTCCCCTGTTTAACAAAATACTCAATAACTCCAAAATAAAGTTTTAAAACATCACCAAAAAGTATACAGATCTTCAGATTAATATAATAAAGAAGTGAGTAAAGTTTTAAGCAATAATCATAAATTGTTTTGAGATATGGCATAACATGTAATAATAAAAACCTTCCCCTTTTTTACAAAATACTCAATAACTCAAAAATGAAATTTTTAATCATCACCAAAAAGTATACAGATCTTAAGATTAATATAACAAAGACATGTGTAAAGTTTTAAGCAATAATCATAAATTGTTTTTGAGATATGGTGTGACATGTAAAAAAACAAAAATACTCAATAACTCAAAAATAAAATTTTGTATCATCACCAAAAAGTATACAGATATTTAGATTAATATAACTAAGAAGTGTTTAAAGTTTTAAGCCATAATCAAGAATTGTTTTGAGATACGGTGCGACATGTGAAAAAAAACATCCCCCTGTTTTAGTTACAAAGTGCTGTAACTCAAAAAGTTTTAATTTTATATTCACCAAAAAGTATACAGATCTTTTGACCATCATAAGAAACAATTTTATTAAGTTTCATGAAATTTGGATAAGTCGTTCTCAAGTTACGGTGCGACATGTTTACGCCGGACAGACGGACAGACAGACAGACGGACAGACGGACACCGGACATTTGTATACCATAATACGTCCCTTCAAAATTTTGACGGGCGTATAAAAACACACCCCTGTTTTAGTTACAAAGTGCCGTAAATCAAAAAGTTTAAATCTAATTTTCACCAAAAAGTATACAGATAATTTGACTATCATAAGAAACAACTATATTAACTATATGACAGTTGTAGAAAATTAACCCTGCATTTCAATGCACTTAAATTTTTCTGAGTCGTAAATATGTATGTTGGATGTCTGAAAGCATCATTCTTTTTTTTTTTGATGGTCTTATAAAATATTTTGGAGCGTTAAGGTTACATAGTTACCAAAGCAGGTAACCAGTAAATAACAGTGTAAAAATTGGTTTAGGTGCTGGTTACTTTCTCATATGCAAAAATAAAATTTTGTATCATCACCAAAAAGTATACAGATATTTAGATTAATATAACTAAGAAGTGTTTAAAGTTTTAAGCCATAATCAAGAATTGTTTTGAGATACGGTGCGACATGTGAAAAAAAACACCCCCCTGTTTTAGTTACAAAGTGCCGTAACTCAAAAAGTTTTAATTTTATTTTCACCAAAAAGTATACAGATCATTTGACCATCATAAGAAACAACTATATTAAGTTTCATGAAATTTGGATAAGTCGTTCTCAAGTTATGGTGCGACATGTTTACGCTGGACAGACGAACAGACAGACAGACAGACAGACAGACAGACAGACGGACAGACAGACAGACAGACAGACAGACACCGGACATGTGTATACCATAATAGGTGTTTAAAAACAGCAAAATTTCCTTAAAATTACCAATTAAGGGGCAGCAACCCAACAACAGGTTGTTGGATTTATCTGAAATTTGCAGGGCAGATAGATCTTAACCTGATTAACAATTTAACTCAATGCCAGATTTGCTTTAAATGCTTTGGTTTATGAGTTATAAACCAAAAACTGCATTTTACCCCAATGTTCTATTTTTAGCCATTGCGGCCATCTTGGTTGGTTAACCAGGTCACCGGACACACTTTTTAAACTAGATACCCCAATATTGATTGTGGCCAAGTTTGGTTTAATTTGGCCCTGATGAGAAGATTTTTGTAAAAGTTAACGACGATTGACGACGAGGACGTCAACAAGGACAGACACCGGACGCAAAGTGATGGGAAAAGCTCACTTGGCCCTTCGGGCCAGGTGAGCTAAAAATTCAAATGACTGAAATAGACATAATGATTTATGGCGAATAAACTAAAATCTAACTATACAAATCCTTGGTTTGTTATAATTAAAAGTTTTAAAATTTTAAAACTATTAAGCCAATTCCTGATAAAAAAAAGTGAACTAACCTAATATGTTGATTAATTACAAATGATTATTGGAAATTTATCAAGGAAATTATAGGCTTTACTTGAATACCTTTTATGTATTCATATTCATTATTATATCCATATCTTTATTCATATTTTATTTTTTTAAAGATCTTTTTAATCCATTAATCATTTATCTTTCAGTTAAAAATTATAGAATCACTTTATGTAATGTAGATCAAAAGTAAAAGGCAATAAATAAATCTATCATCCTTATATATATCAAACATCTAATATATACATTTGTGTATTCAATTATGAGGTCAAATATTTGCAGGGTCTCTATTTTGCAAGGTCTGTATAATTATGTAAGACTGAGGTTGATAAGTAATGTGGTCAATTTGATTGACAGTTTAGGAGGTGGGGCATTGCAATTAAAGGTCTACCTTGTCTCTGATTGTTTAGTGATAATGACAGTTGTCAATCATTCTAGTATTGTATCAATCCATTGAATTACCTAATCAAAATGTTTATAAGAAAGCCTGCACATAAACACACCTAAATGACATACATTCTTGAAGGAACTGCTCCAATAATATACATATTTTTTCAGTTTATATGTGTAGTATGTGCACATGCATAAGAACAATAGGGAACTATATTTCAGTGTGAATACATTTAGTAACAGTAGCTAACCTGTCGTGTTGTCAGGGAGGCCAGTGCCTTAGATTTTTTTTTAGAACAAGTTCTAATCTTTCCAAAAACTCACTTGAGCTAAAAATAAAACATAACTTATACCATTTTAACTGCTGTAACACTGTAAGCATGTCCCATAATCAGCCCATTTGCCAGTTCTGCTTCTAATTGGTTAGGATCAGCCTAAAACAAATAATTTTACATTAAAAATTATTGATATATATCACTTTCTGTATCATCATGGCTGATGATACTGTACAAGTGCATTTCCTTTTTATATCCATTACAACGTTTAATAAACATCCTGAATATCATGGTCAGTCCAATAATACCAGAGAAGACAAATGTTATTGTTATACTAAATACATTTATAAAATAATGTTAACCTATCGTGGCCATAAGTATATGTGTAATTAGATTTCCAGTCACTGACCACTCTATGGATTTATGACATGCTATTTCCAGGAGTGTTTACCTGAGATTATCTTTTATAGAATTTTTATAAATAATTAGCGATACATTGTTAATGTTCTTGAAAAAGTAAACTTAACATTCACCAAGAAGACATTGATCAATGAACCATGAAAATGAGGTCAAGGTCAGATGAACCATGCCAGGCAGACATGTACAACTAACAATGCTTCCATATAACAAATATAAAATTGAGAATGGAATGAAATATAGTTGACCTATTGCTTATAGTTTAAGAAAAATATACCAAAACACAAAAACTTAACACTGAGCAATGAACCGTGAAAACCAGGTCAAGGTCAAATAAAACCTGCTTGACTGACATATAGATCATAAAATATTTCCATACACTAAATATAGTTAACCTATGACAAAGTATTAGATAGAAAGACCAAAACTCAAAAAATTAACTTTGACCACAATCACTGAACCATGAAATTGAGGTCAAGGTCAGATGACATCTGCCAGCTAGACATGTACACCTTACAATCATTCAATACAACAAATATAGTAAACCCATTGCATAAAATATGAGAAAAACAGACCAAAACACAAAAACTTAACTATAACCACTGAACCATGAAAATGAGGTCAAGGTCAGATGACACCTGCCAGTTGGACATGTGCACCTAACAGTCCTTCCATACATCAAATATACTAGACCTATTGCTAATAGTATCTGAGATATGGACTTGACCACCAAAACTTAACCTTGTTCACTGATCCATGAAGGTGTAATACCACCAAATCATGGTACGTCACATCCGGTTGCATACGAAAGTAGGCCTAAAAAAATATTCCCTTGAATATGACAGTTGTAGAAAATTAACCCTGCATTTCAATGCACTTAAATTTTTCTGAGTCGTAAATATGTATGTTGGATGTCTGAAAGCATCATTCTTTTTTTTTTTGATGGTCTTATAAAATATTTTGGAGCGTTAAGGTTACATAGTTACCAAAGCAGGTAACCAGTAAATAACAGTGTAAAAATTGGTTTAGGTGCTGGTTACTTTCTCATATGCAATGAAATGTAGTGTGAAATTTTAACTGTATCACTGGAAAGGATTAAACTTTATACATGCAAAGTATTTCTTTGGTTGAAATATAGATAAATACTATATATTTTTTTTTAAAGTGCCAATTTTAACAAAAATCAATGGTGGTATTACACCTATTTAGGGAAACTCTATGTGCACTCGTGAGTCGTGACCTTATTGTACTTTCATTTTTAAAAGTTATTAATAAACCAGTTCATACATTGTAAACATGGACTTTTCGGAATGGATTTAGACACTGAGAGCACGTTTGAGGTAAAATTGCCTTGAAATGGGGGTTTACGGTGTTTTCTAAGTCAAATGGGTGGACAGACAAAGCTGTATTTAGTTTACTGTGTTAAATTTTAAATTACCTTACACTTTTGTTTATACAACATGTGATTTTTTTATTTCAGTGTTAACCATGTTCTGAAGAGCATTCTGTTGAAAAATCTTACATGTGAATTGGTCGGCAGATGACACTTCAGAATTAAAGTATGTATCAACTATCGTCATGTTATTTTTTGTTTTGACCGCAAAAGTTTACAAATTGCCAGTGTGCCGTCTACATTTTGCACAGACAATAAATCATCTAAACGCTTATTTGCCCTGAATTTATGCACATCAGAATCCAGTTTCACATACTTAAACTTTATAATTCTTACCAATTTATTTTTTTGTACCAGCATTCCAAGGCACATATAACCCTTTTTAAAAACATTTTGAGGTATTTTTTTATTACTCTTTCTCTCCATTTTCTAATGTAAATTACAAGAAAGTGGACTTTTTGTGTAAATCTATTAGAATTATACTGTGATGAGTAAATAAAAAGACTTTAATACCAGTAACAATAAATAACTGACTGAAAGGGAACTGTTATTTGTCACACTAGGGGAACAGACCAAAAACTCAAGTTACACATAAAGGCTTATAGAAACTTCCGTGTAGACTGTTAACATTTATGAGACAGTTCTTTCAACTAAAACACTTTAATTATTGATTTAACATTACATCTATTTCATTTTTGTAGGACAATAATCACATTTGTTTTATTTTTTAGACAAAAGATATCAAGTTTTGATGAAAAAGGAAGGAAGGAGGAAAAATGGACCAAAACATACCAAAACAGACCTTCAAATGAACTCTAAAAGGTGCAATAAAATTGTTTATCATCTTAAAGTTGTCTTTTGTATTCTATTTAATTGTTTGAATGCATATATCCTGAGTTTATGATCAGGTATTAGTCAACACTGCATTTTATTATGATACATTGAAATTAGGATTTTTCGAAGAAATTAGACTGAAATTGCCGTAGGATATGGCCTTACATTATAGTGATTTTCTCTGAAACTATAGCTCTGACTGAGACAAAACTTGACAGTTATGCTTGAAATAACTTGCAATTGGAGGGAAAAAAATTACATAAAGTTATTTGACATTTAGGTGTTCTTTAGGTGTAATACCACCAATTCATGGTACGTCACATCCAGTTGCATACGAAAGTAGGCCTAAAAAAATATTCCCTTGAATATGACAGTTGTAGAAAATTAACCCTGCATTTCAATGCACTTAAATTTTTCCGAGTCGTAAATATGTATGTTGGATGTCTGAAAGCATCATTTTTTTTTTTTATGGTCTTATAAAATATTTTGAAGAGTTAAGGTTACATAGTTACCAAAGCAGGTAACCAGTAAATAACAGTGTAAAAATTGGGTTGTTTACTTCCGGTGCTGGTTACTTTCTTATATGCAATGATATGTAGTGTGAAATTTTAACTGTATCACTGGAAAGGATTAAACTTTATACATGCAAAGTATTTCTTTGGTTGAAATATAGGTAAATACTATACATTTTAACAAAGACTAATAGGGAAAAATCAATGGTGGTATTACACCTGAAATGAGGTTGAGGTCAAGTGAAAACTGTATGACTGGCATGAGGACCTTGCAAGATACGCACATAAGAAATATAGTTATCCTAGGCTATTACTTATAGTAAGAGAGAATTCAACATTACAAAAAATGAGGTCAAGGACAATAAACGTGTGACTGACGGAAACTTCGTAACATGAGGCATCTATATACAAAATATGAACCATCCAGGTTTTTCACCTTCTAAAATATATAGCTTTAAACAAGTGAGCTAACACCGCCGCCCCCGCCCCCAACCCTGCTGCCCCCACAGCCCCCGCCACCCCTGCATCACTATCCCTTTGTCTAGCTTTGTCTCAACAAAAATAATGTTATTATAGTAATAAAAGACCATGATATATAAAAACATCAATCTGATACCAGAATATCGACCCCCTTCCCATATTCACCCAGATTTATTTTACCTTTACCAAGCTAAGCAAGAGTTGTGTCCCTTGTTCTAGTTTGAGTCGACTACGTGTATCTTGAAATATTTCTCTGGTCCAGCTGACTTTGAGATAACGAGAATCGATTACTGTAAACCAACTTATTTTCGCGAGCGATTTATTTTCGCGACTTTCGCGAATAGAAAAATAACGCGAATATTAATCGTCGCGAATGTGTTATACATAATTCATTCCTTATTGAACTTCAGAAAATCGCGAAATTAAATAGCCGCGAAGTGATCTAAAAAGGGTAAAACTCGAAATTAAGTATCCGCGAAAACAAGTTGGTTTACAGTATATTGTTGATCTATTAGGTATGATTTATTCATTATTTAGAAACTGACAAAGATTTTAAAAAATAAACCTGACAACCTTAGAATTTAATTCAGATCAAGGAATGGTTACAATCATCGTTCAAGGTAGTTGTTGCTGCACTTTTACATGGAAGATGTAAATTGATCTATTCAGAAATATGAAAGAATAGCTTTGGTTTTGGTATAACAAGCCCAGAAGTCAGAACTTCTGTGCTGACATTAATTATCATTGATATGGTCATACTTAATATAAATTAACGGTTTACAAAACTTTTCAATTTTTTGAAATACTAAGGCTTTTCTACCTCAGGAATAGATTACCTTAGCTGTATTTGGCAAAACTTTTAGGAATTTTGGCCCTCAACGCTCTTCAACTTCATACTTTATTTGGCCCTTTTAACTTTTTTTGGATTCGAGCGCAACTGATGAGTATTATTGGTGTACTGGTTTGCGCCAATTGGCATTTCATTTGAGCCAAAAAAATCTTTTATTTGCGCTACAAACCATATTTCATTTTTTTCCAAAATAAAACCTTTCATTTGCACCAATGTCAAAGGTAAATACAGGTAAAAAGTACAAAACAGATATAGAAAAAAGACTTTTGATAATGAATACTGGAGTAATACATTGGGACAGTTCTAAGCATGATGTACAATAGTAAAGTAATAAGTATATCCTGGCACAAAACTTGTAAGCAACAATCCTGATGTATTCATGTCTGGAAAATCCCACTCTTATGTGCATACCATATTGATCCCAAAAGATAGTCCTCCAGTCCGTGTCAGTTATTACAATGGCTTTGTAAGGTTTTATTTTATTTGGGGTACCAATACACCTTAGTGACTCTCGGCTTCAGAAATGAGTATGGCATTGAACTCTGTCAATTATCCAGGGGGAATCACGGGTGTCATTCGGTTTATCGAGAGAAATGATCGTGAAAGAATATCCAACGGCGGTCAAGTATTGAGAGACGATCGTGAAAGTTCTGGTAACGGATCGTGAAAGACATTTAATGTACATTCTAGTTCAGAATCTTTGAAAAAAATCGCTTAATTTTCAAAACGCGGAACAAATCCGAACAAAAAAATATGTCTGTCAAAATGGTTTAACTTCCTCAACATAACTGTGAAAGAAGATAAAGAAAATATGTAGTACTTTTTGAAAAAACACAGAAGGCGCAATGCGTGTCTTTGAAATTATTTACAAATAACACGCTTTTTGTAACTATAATGGTCATGTTTCAGAATATCATGATATATTTTAAATTTAATCTTTAGTGTATCTGATAGTACAGTAAAATTTAAGTATGTTCTTACATTAAAAGCGTTAATTTGTTTATGAAAACCTTGAATTTGTTGAATTTCCATCAAACTTGATCGTGAAAGATCAGGCAACGTATTATTTCGATCGCGAAAGAAAATGCGTGACCAGACTTATACTAGTAATAAAAAATCAGTATTTCTTTTACCATTTGATAAATCTGCATGTTGTTGAAGCCTGTAACTATTTTGATAAGGATGAACATTAAAGCTATTATTTTTTTCTATTCAACACCTTACCTCGAAAGTTAAACTAGAGGCTCTAAAGAGCCTGTTTCGCTCACCTTGGTCTATGTGAATATTAAACAAAGGACGCAGATGGATTCATAACAAAATGGTGATTTGGTGATGGTGATGTGTTTGTACATCTTACTTTACTGAACGGTCTTGCTACTTACAATTATTTCTATCTATAATGAACTTGTCCAATTAGTTTCAGTGGAAAATGTTAGTAAAAATTAACCAATTATTTTTAGGTCTTACTTTGCTGTACCTTATTGCTGTTTACAGTTTATCTCTATCAATAATAATATTCAAGATAATAACAAAAAACGGTAAAATTTCCTTAAAATAACCAATTCAGGGGCAGCAACATAACAACAGGTTGTCCGATCCATCTGGAAATTTAAAGGCAGATTGATCTTCACCTGATAAGCAATTTTACACCGTGTCAGATATGTTCTATATGCTTTGGTTTTTGCGTTATAAGCCAAAAACTACATTTTACTCATATGTTCTATTTTTAGCCGTGGCAGCCATCTTGGTTGGTTGGTCGGGTGACGCCACACTTCTTTAAAACTTGATACCCCAAAGATGATTGTGGGAAAGTTTGGATTAATTTGGCCAAGTAGTTTCAGAGGAGAATATATTTGTAAAAGATTACTAAGATTTATGAAAAATGGTTAAAAAGTGACTATAAAGGGCAATAACTCCTAAAGGGGTCATTTGACCATTTTGGTCATCGGACTTATTTGTAAATCTTACTTTGCTGAACATTATTGCTATTCACAGTTTATCTCTATCTATAATAATATTCCAAAGAATAACCAAAAACAGCAAAATTTCCCTAAAATTACCAATTCATGAGCAGCAACCCAACAACAGGTTGTCGGATTCATCTGAAAATTTCTTAGCAGATAGATCTTGGCCTGATAAACAATTTTACCCCTTGTCATTTTTGCTCTATATGCTTTGTTTTTTTAGTTGTAAGCCAAAAACTACATTTTACACCTATGTTCTATTTTTAGCCGTGGCAGCCACCTTGGTTGGTTGGTGGGGTCACGTCACACATCTTTAAAACTGGATATCCCAAAGATGATTTTTGGAAAGTTTGGAATAATTTGGCCCAGTAGTTTAAGAGGAGAAGATTTTTGTAAAAGATTACTAAGATTTACGAAAAACAGTTAAAAATTGACTATGAAGGGCAATTACTCCTAAAGGGGTCATTTGACCATTTTGGTCAAGTTGACTTATTTGTAAATCTGACTTTGCTGAACATTATTGCTGTTTATAGTTTATCTCTATCTATAATAATATTCCAAATAATAACCAAAAACAGCAAAATTTCCCTATAATTACCAATTCATGGTCAGCAACCCAACAACTGGTTGTCGGATTTATATGAAAATTTCAGGGGAGATAGTTATTGACCTGATAAACAATTTTACATCATTTCAGATTTGCTCTAAATGCTTTGGTTTTTGAGTTATAAGATAAAATCTGCATTTTATCCCTATGTTCATTTTTTAGCCATGGCGGCCATCTTTGTTGGTTGGCCTGGTCACATTTTTTAAACTAGATACCCAAATGATGATTGTGGCCAAGTTTGGTTTAATTTGGCGCAATAGTTTCAGAGGAGGAGATTTTTGTAAAAGTTAACGACGACGGACGCCAAGTAATGAGAAAAGCTCACAATGAGCTAAAAAAAACAAACTAATAACGCGTCTAAATATGTGAGAAAGAATCAGCTCTGTGAATAGGTCTAGTGCACTTCAGACAGGCCGACACTAGTTAGCCAATAATATGGATATTCAACGTTTAAACCAAATTTTTTGTTTTCACCACTGGGTCGACGCTATTGCTGGTGGACGTTTCGTCCCAGAGGGTATCATCAGCCCAGCATTCAACACTTCGATATTGACATAAATAGCAATAATGTGGTCATTTGATACAAATTTCTTGTTAACAAAAATTTTATTTTTTTCGAAAGGAGGATTACCATAGTCGTATTTGGTACAACTTTTTGGAATTTTGGCTCCTCCATGCTCTTCAACATTTACTTCTTTGGCTTAAACCTATTAGGATGTTGACCTATCTAACATTTTTCAATATCAATAACAAATATTAGTTATCATATAATGGAAGAATAATATGAACGTCTTCGTAGCATCAGATCTTTCACGATGATCTTTTCACGATCTTAAAAAATGTGGTAGGTGATCTTTCACGATCCAAAAAAATCAATTTGTGCTGATAGTTCTTTATTTACCAAGTTTTAGGTTATATTTATACAAAATAACTATGAAAACCGTTTAATTAATTCAAATACAATGCCCTTATTCTGGTAAACGTAGTTTATCTAGTCGAATTTGTGAAAAAATCGTGTTTGTTTACATTTTTTATGTCATTGAAATGTAGAGAAGCAATCTGCCTTTTGTCGTTTTGTAGTAACTATGTACTTTTGAAACTGGATATTCTGACATACTAATCAAAATGTTGAACCATTTTGACAGACAGTTTTATTTTGTCGCAAATGTGTCTGTGTAATTAATCAAATTAGAATATTTACTGAACTTTCATATGTCTTCTCGATTAAATGTCTTTCACGATCCGTTACCAGAACTTTCACGATCGTCTCTTAATACTTGACCGCCGTTAGATATTCTTTCACGATCATTCCTCTTGATAAACCGAATGACACCCGTGGGAATACTGTAGAAACAAACCTTTTAGAGCAAATAATACTTAATTTTTCCGTTATACCTTACCTGAATTACCTGTAAAATGGCGCAAATGAAGTTTTTATTTTATGGCGCAAATGAAAAATAACCTTGTGGCAGATTGAAAGATTGTTATTTTCAAAAATTTGTGCAAATGCAATGGGCCCGAGCCTTATGTAGACAAAACACTTGTCTGACGTATATACGTAATTTAATCCTGGTATCTATATGTTTATTTGTGGCTTCAGTGCCATAAAAAGTTTGTCCTTATTCATCCAACCATTTCACTGCTTTACTTCTCATAAAATATCTTAAGATGTGAAAAGAATTTTAGATTTAGAAACTCTTTGTCTTATGTTGTTTATATCCAATATTTATATTATTGTCTACGTTAATTTACAGAACAAGAATATGTCCAAAGTACACGGATGCCCCACTCAATCAAATTCCATTTTCCATGGACCGTGAAATAGTGTAAAAATCTAATTTGGCATTAAAATTGGAAGGATTATACTATAGGGAAAATGTGTACCAAGTTTCAAGTTGATTTGACTTCAATTTCATCAAAAACTACCTTGACCAAAAACTTTAACCTGAAACTCCCACTTTCATTTTCTATGTTGATCAATGGACCGTGAAATTGGGGTCAAAAGTCTAATTTGGCTTTAAAATTAGAAAGATTATATCATAAGCAACAAGTGTACCAAGTTATAAGTTGATTGGATTTTAGCTTCATCAAAAACTACCTTGACCAAAAACTTTAACCTGAAACTCCCTCTTTCATTTTTTATGTCCAATGGACCGTGAAATTGGGGTCAAAAGTCTACTTTGCCTTAAAATTAGAAAGATCATATCATAAGCAATAAGTGTACAAAGTTATAAGTTGATTGGACTTCAGCTTCATCAAAAACTACCTTGACCAAAAACGTTAACCCTGAAGCAGGAGGAACGAATTAACAAATGGACGGACGAACGAACAAACGAACGGAGCCACAGACCAGAAAACATAATGCCCCTCTATTACATGCATCGTAGGTGGGGCATAAAAAGCAGGGTTATAATATAAATATAGAAATATGCCAGCACATTGTATATAAATTAATTGACGTACATCAATAGAGCAACCCATCAATGATCCTCTGTCATTGGCTTTCAACATGATGGTGAGAAGATCCTTAGGTGCCTTCTTAAGGTCAAACATTTCTGTCACACCTCCAGTAAAGTCTTCCATAGCTTCGCTCGTACTTCCTCCCTTAAGAGATTCATATGATCCATGCAATCTGCAGAATAAATTGATTATCTAGGTCAGTGTTCTATATAAGGTTAAAAAATAGATGTCAGAAGGAGCCTCCATTGCTCTCTTATATTAAATTTGGAATTTAGCAGTATATCTCATTTGAATTTGTTAGTTATCATTATCATTTTCAAACAGTACTTTTTAATTTTACATGTTGTCAGGTACACTGCAAAGAATGCTTTTCTCAAATATTTCCATACACTTAACATACAGTTTGGTCTTGCATCTTCTTAATTACATGTAGTTTCATAAGATTAACCAGATGCTCCGTAGGGCTCAGCTTATACAACCACAGAGGTTGAACCCTGAACGGTTGGGGCAAGTATGGACACAACATTCAAACTGCATTCAGCTCTAAATTTGAATTGTGATTAAATAGTTGACACAGCATAGGTTTCTGACACAGAATGAATGTGGTCTAATGAACTTAAAATTTTTGTTTTGCCTTTGAGCAATTCACTATGCTGTTGAATATTAATCCTCTCAAAAAAATGTTTGAAGAAATTTTCTTTTTATTTATGAAATTTCAAATGAGAAAAACTGACCTCCCCTCAATTTTTTTTTTCACATCCCCCTTTCCTTTATTCCAAAAACGATCTCAATTCAAATTTCTAATGGAGTTTGCAACAATAATTACTAATTAAAGTACATCATAAAATATTAAAATGTAAAAAAAGTGCTTCTTAATACTGAATGGTAAAGATTGTTTAAATTTATCAGTTGGTAGTAAAAGTGAATATACATTGTATATTGTATAAAACAATGATTTAAGTTGATTCAACTACTATTCTGGACAAAGAAAGATAACTCCTATTGAAATTTCTTGCTATTGCACAATTTTGTGCAATTAGATATTTCTTGCTATTGAACAATACTGTGCAATGAAAAATACTTGCTATTGCACAAAACTGTGCAATTGAAGATTTCTTGCTATTGCGCAATACTGTGCAATTGAAAATTTCTTGCTATTGCACAATACTGTGCAATTGCAGATTTCTTGTTATTGCTGAGTACTGTGCAATTGAAAACTTCTTGCTATTGCACAATACTTAATATAATAATTTTGCATACTGATTTGGACCAACTTGAAAACTGGGCCCATAATCAAAAATCTAAGTCCATGTTTGGATTCAGCATATCAAAGAACCCCAAAAATTAAATTTTGTTAAAATCAAACTAAGTTTAATTTTGGACCCTTTGGACTTAAATGTAGACCAATTTGAAAACAGGACCAAAAATTAAGAATCTACATATACAGTTAGCATTGGCATATCAAAGAACCCCCTTTTTTCAATTTTTGATGAAATCAAACAAAGTTTAATTTGGGACCCCGATTTGGACCAACTTGAAAACTGGGCCATTAATCAAAAATCTAAGTACATTTTTAGATTCAGCATATCGAAGAACCCCATTGAAGGATTCAATTTTTGTTAAAATCAAACTAAGTTTAATTTTGGACCCTTTGGACTTAAATGTAGACCAATTTGAAAACAGGACCTAAAATTAAGAATCTACATACACAGTTAGATTTGGCATATATCAAAGAACCCCAATTATTCAATTTTTGATGAATTCAAACAAAGTTTAATTATGGACCCTTTGAGCCCCTTATTCCTAAACCATTGGGACCAAAACTCCCAAAATCAATACCAACCTTCCTACTATGGTCATAAACCTTGTGTGTAAATTTCATTGATTTCTATTTCCTAATACTAAAGTTATGGTACGAAAACAAAAAAAAATGCTTATTTGGGCCCCTTTTTTGCCCCTTATTCCTAAACTGTTTGGACCTCATCTCCCAAAATCAATACCAACCTTCCTTTTGTGGTCATAAACCTTGTGCTTAAATTTTTTTGATTTCTATTTACTTTAACTAAAGTTATTGTGCAAAAACCAAGAATAATGCTTATTTGGTCCCTTTTTTGGCCCCTAATTCCTTAACTGTTGGAACCAAAACTCCCAAAATCAATCTCAACCTTCCCTTTGTGGTCATAAACCTTGTTTCTAAATTTCATAGATTTCTATTCACTTTTACTAAAGTTAGAGTGCGAAAACTTAAAGTTTTCGGACAACGACTACCACGACGACGACGCAGACGACAACAATGACGCAGAGGACGACGCCAACATGATATCAATATATAACGAAAAAAAAATCAATTTTTGCGGTCGTATAAAAATCAAATCTAACCAATTTTTTTTTAATACAACATTCAAAACTGTTAACATTTAACTACTTACTTTGCATATGCTTTTTCTAGTAAGGCACTCCAGAACTCATGTTTATCAGCTGAGTGCATAAACACCAAATTATCCATATATGAAGGGAGCCTATCATCCACTACAACCTCTGTCCAGTCTCCTTCATGCCAGATGTTAAATTTGAACAAACCACAGTATTCATCAGTAAAATTCTGTTCTGGTGGTACAACTTTATTAAGAAGTACTTCATTGCAGGTAAGTGAGGCAATAGCAGCCAATAACCAACAATCACCTGCAAGTTAAATAAAACACTCAATCAAAATTTATAATGTGATTTAAATAATACACTGTACAATGTGTAATTTTGTTTGTTTAGTGGACCGTTAAGTCAAATGGATTCTAATTGGACAAGATTGTTTCACTATTGCCATATGTCCCCCCTTTTCTATGAATCTTTGCAAGTTATTGCTTACTTGAACCTGGAGGCATAAAGCAGCCTGTATTACCACTCTTGCATTTTTGCATAAAATTGATTCAATGCAAAAAACTATATTTTTTATCAAAATTTTCCTAAAAAATTCAACATCTAAACAAAGGTTTAAAGGGGCACTTAGCTACGAGATATATAAAAAATCTAAAGTTTGATTTCTTTTGTTTAATCAATAATGAAAGTGAAATAGTGAAATAATAATTCGCTTTTTGCAGCCAAAGAGGTTCAATTTTGTCAAATTACGCTTAGAAACATAGATAATTAGTTGTTCACCTGCAAGTGAATGAGTTGACCTCTTTAAATCCATATTCATGTGAACTTCAATTCAACCCCTAGCTAGAGATTGACAACGCATGCATTGTACATGTACTGGTTATTTAAAGAAAAAGAATGTCAACAATGAAAGTGAAATTGCAGTAAATAATTTGATGCACATAAAATCATTCTTACACGGTTAAAAACAATGAGAAACATCTATTTAATCTATAAAATAAAATCCAATTGCATGTGTTCAGTTGGTTTAATCTATTAATATCTTTATTTATGTTTACATCGCTTATATGGTCGTCTGAGGTCAAATCCCTTTATTGCCATAAACTGTGTTAGCTTATTTGTAGATCTAATTTTATAGATACATTTTTGTTGGTTTAGTATTGAAGATAATTTTCACTAATTATGCTAACAATTTCTTTACTTTTTTCTTTTTCTCTCTTTCTATTATAAATAGGTTGTGCAAAAACTGAAAAATAACCATCTTTGAGTGCAAAACTTTCGTTGAAGATGTCTTGCTTGCTTTATTGACTATGATTGATTTTGCCGATATTTTTTCAGATAAAGTACAGGTATAACATATTATCTTACCTCCTATACATTTCTAGGAATGTGATTGGTTAAAAGCCTCTGTGTGAAGACAGTGCATATTTGATATTAGGTCAGTAAGGAGGCGGGGCTTATTTCATACACGGTAAGTAGTGGAGTTACATCCCTTTATATTCCATTTTAGGAAGTAGGGAGGCGGGGATTATTTCATACATGGTTAGTAGTGGTGTTACGTCCTTTTATAATAAAAGGCTGTGCTTTATCACATGATACACCCTTTGCTCTTTTAACTGTTACATTAATATATTCACTAAAGTTTCACCAAAGTTGCATAAAATCCCCCTTTTTTAAGTATAAAAATTCATTACTTAAGAAAACGTAAAATCATAAATTTATAAAAATGGAAAGGGAGCTTATGTCAATAGATATAAACAATTTATCAAAGTTGCATAAAATTTTGTGAAAAAGTTAGTTATTGTCCCAAAATTGGAAAATCCCCCTTTTTTTAAGCATAAAATTTCATAACACGGAAATGTAAAATCTGAAATTTATAAAAATTGAAAGGGAGCTTACATCAATAGATATAAACAATTCACCAAAGTTTCATGGACATTGGTGAAAGCCTTTTTGAGGTATTGTCCGAAGTGTTAAAAATCACCCTTTTTTTATGAATAAAGCCCCATAAATCCAAAACTTAAAATCTGATATTAAAATAAAAAGAAAGGGAGCTTACAATGTACGTCAATAGATATAAATAGTTCAATTAAGTTTAATGGAAATTGGTGAAAGTGTTTTTGAGTTATTGTCCTAAGTATGGACGACGGGACCCCCTTTTTTATGAATAAAGCCCCATAAATCCAAAACTTAAAATCTGAAATTAAAAAAAAACGAAAGGGAGCTTACGTCAATAGATATAAACAATTGACTTAAGTTTCATGGAAATTGGTGAAAGTGTTTTTGAGTTATTGTACGAAGTGTGGACAACGGACCCCCTTTTTTTATGAATAAAGCCCCATAAATCCAAAACTTAACATCTGAAATTAAAATAAACTGTTATCACAGAGATATGTCTCGCCTTTTTGTCATTTTAATCACAAACTAATACATGTAATGTAAGCAAACCAATCAGTCAATAGACCATGACTGAGGGGGCGGAGCCAAATAATCCCCATGGCAATGAGATGTGACAATGCTAATACATCTACATACCAATTATCATTGACGTACCACAAGTGGATCTCCATAAACTGACATTATCACAAACTAATACATGTAAAGTAAGAAAACCATTCAAAGTCAATAGACCATGACTGAGGGGGCGGAGCCAAATAATCTCCATGGCAATGAGATGTGGCAATGGTAATACATCTGCATACCAATTATCATTGACATACCACTAGTGGGTCCATAAAACTGAGCTAATCACAAACTAATACATTGTTGACGCCATCGCCGTCGCCTGAAACAGCATACCTATGTCTCGCTTTTTGACTCCGTCAAGGCGAGACAAAAAAACGAAAGGGAGCTTACGTCAATAGATATAAACAATAAAGTGTTTTTGAGTTATTCTCCAAAGTGTGGACGACCCATATAGTTTGACCCATAACTGTTTGATGATAAGAGGATGAAATTTTTTTTTATCTTTAATGCAATTTTTTTTCTTCTCTCAATAAGAAAAAAATATTGAAAAATATAACTATCAAGTGAATTTTTATCACATGACATGAATACACTCTTTATCCCAAAAATCAACAATTTTGTTACTATTTTATTTTTGAAAATCTATTATACAAACTAGATTGTCATTTATCATAATAAATATAACATGAACATGAATACAAGGGAATAAATTATGTATATGTGTCAAACATGAAATACATCAAATATACTTATTCAACAATTGGAATGCCAAGGCTATATTTATATATACTGAGCCAAAAAAGTTTAGCAACAAAAATGTGAAATGTTATTTTATTACAAAATCATAACAATATATAATTTTAATAATAAAAAAATGAAATTATGATATGTCAGAAGCAACATGAATGTTAATCACTCCCATTCCTTAGGATTTTCTTTGTATGGAGCGCGGGAGGGTCAAAATGCGTAAATGAGTATAGTGTTTCTCAAAATCAATTTCTCAGCCATGCCCTAAGTGCCCCAATGAAGGATTGGCAGGCACATCAGCAGCTTCCCTTAATCATGCACTACTTTTTTAGCCGGAAAAAAGTTGTCACTTGTTGATTTAAAGCGAAGGAAGCGCTCCTCCCTTGGCGATAGTTTTGTTTTGTCTACGAGATATCGACCTATCCTGTGCAGTTGTAATTTGTCGATATTTGTTTGTTAGTCTCTAAAATGTTGCCTTTTACACATTAAATCGAGCCATGATGTCAGCAACCCTCATTCCGGCATCAACCATTTCAAGACCTTTCTGACTGTCATTTTCGGGGAGGCCTGGTTGACGCCCTATGCAATTTTTTCAAAGGTGTTTGTGTTTTTCTTACCAATGGTGTGTTTCTGAACGTTAGTGAAAAAAGAAATTTTTAATATCGTTTTAAAAGTACAGGTACAGAAGGTAAAACATCATTTACACGTGCAAAGCTGAAATGGCGCGAAATCAATCAGCAGGAAAAAAGTACGACTGTTTTATATTACAGGTAAAACTAAGAATAATATAATATGATGTTTAAATATTTTTTTCCAATAACAACAAAAAAGAATTTATAAAAAAAAAGTGTTGCTAAACTTTTTTGGCTCAGTATATATAAGAAAACCTGCATAGTTTTTATCCTGTTTTACCCTTGCTTATTGGGAGTTACTTGCATTACAAATGTATTCTCGTGCAAAAACATGTTGAAGGATTTTTTCAAATTGTATTATGAATTTTTGTAAATGTTTGAATTAACTTTGACATTCATGTGTACAATTTTTTTTTAATGTTTGAAAGAGTTCCATAGATACCTTTGTTGTGCCTGCAAATGCAGAGATCAGTGAAACACATTGAGAAATATGTAGTGCTGTGAATGTGAATGTTAGAGGGCTGAATACACCAACCCTTAAACAGCCTGGGGAAAACACTGTTACTGTAAACATGTTACTTCTCCATTGGTCTTTAAGTTAAAGTTGTCTCATTGCATTGGCAATCATACAGGCAGTAACCACATCTCCTTTTTTCTAGATTAAGTTGATTAAAGTTCATGAAAGTTTAAATCATGGTTGTTGATGTTGTATAAAAAAATAACCCAGACATGTATAGAAATTAGCTTCTGTACAAGTAACATGGAATTTCAGGATGCTTTAACAAATGTGGAAGTGATATATAGGTGGTGTGTTTTAAGTTTCCAAAACTTCATGAACATTTGAAAAAGGTTATCAATGTTGTAAAAAAAAGTTAACCTCAATGCCAGACAATAAAAAAAATTCCAAATTAGTATAACTTCTGTCCATGTTCCATAATGCTGACAAGTATAAATTGTAAGTGGTTGGCTTAAAACTAGAGGCTCTAAAGAGCCTGTGTGGCTCACTTTGGTCTATGTGCGTATTAAACAAAGAACACAGATTAATTCATGACAAAATTGTGTTTTGATGATGGTGTTGTGTTAGTGGATCTTACTTTACTGAACATTCTTGCTGCTTAAAATTATCTCTATCTATAATGAACTTGACCAAGTAGTTACAGTGGAAAATACTTAATAGTATCATTGTATTATTGCTGTTTACAGTTTATCTCTTAACTATAATAATATTCAAGAAAATAACCAAAACTGGGCAAAATTTCCCTAAAATGAACTATTCAGGGCAGCAACCCAACAACAGGTTGTCCGATTCAATTGAAAATTTCAGGGCAGATAGATCTTGACCTGATAAACAATTAAATGCTTTAAATGCTTTGGCTTCAGAGATACAAGCCAAAATCTACATTTTATCCCTATGTTCTATTTTTAGCTATGGCGGCCATCTTGGTTGTTTGGCTGGGTCACGGGGCTCATTTTTTAAATCAGATACCCCAATGATGATTGTGGCCACGTTTTGTTAAATTTGGCTTAGTAGTTTCAGAGAAGAAGATTTTTGTAAAAGGTAACCCTGAAAGACAACAGGATGCCAAGTGATGACAAAGCTAACTTGGCTCTTTGGGCCAGGTGAGCGAAAAATTAACCCTAAACTGTATCTAATTGTATTTTGCAAAAGCACAAAAGTGAAAAGTCTACTCCATATACAAACCTCAGTAACAATAAATAGTTAAAGGTTGAGGTGACATGCATACACTTCAAAATTAATGTCATAAAGTTTACCCAGACTAAAAGTATGGAGAGCCATTGGAGTCAAATATTTAGATTTTTGGGGTAAGCCCAAATATTACAGGCCCTGCATGGTGAGGGTTAAGAAATATTGCATGGGGGCTTAAATTTATATTGATTTTACCACAGGTTGGTCCTTTCTGCTAAATATTTTACCATGAGCAACAGCTATATCAAAACCACCATGACACCAGAATCTGTGCAACTTCTAATTCTATGATTAAACATTATTTTTAACTGAGTGCAAATCAAATTATAGGCTGTTGGGCATAAATCATTGCTTTCCAATATGCATTGCAAAAATAATAGGTCATAAAATTTTATGAAGGTTTTATCACATTCACATATCAACATGATTACTTCACTTTACTGTAAACCAACTTATTTTCGTGAGCGATTTATTTTCGCGTCTTTCGCAAGTAGAGAAATAACGCGAATATAAATTGTCGCAAATATGTCAATCTTTGATCTTTCCTTAATGAACTTCATCAGGTAAATCAGATAATCGCGAAATTAAATAACCGCGAAGTGTTCAAGAAAGGGTAAAACGCGAAATAAAGTATCCGCGAAAATAAGTTGGTTTACAGTATTTAGCAAGTTCTATTCTTCTACTAGTAATGCCTAATGGACATCTGATTATACATTATATAATGAAATGTATAGTTATAATAAAATGTTTTAATTTCTAATCACATGTCCCTTTAAATTTGAGTGTTCTAAATACATGGCTAATTAATGTATTTTATAAAAATGTTGATTTACTCTGAAGGTCAACTACTAAACCATGAAGGTGGTCATAATCATATAATGCATCAATGACTATTTCTCATAATAGTTTTTTATGTTCACATTTTTAATATTTTTTTAAATTTGAAAAGAATTTACATATCTTTATTGGGTTTTAAAGTTTTCCTCAGGTTGACAATTTGTTTATCTTTTCTAAATACACATACTAGTTAATATGAAAGTATAACACATGTATACTTTGAATAAATATAAAATTTTATAAATGTGTTTTTGAAAGTATATCTAATAATTCTTTTGTCAAAATATTATAGTATTGCTTTATACTCATAATACAACCCACATACAAATATAACTATGGTATGTACCATGTCCTTCCATTTCATTGAAATTAAATCCTCAAACTTGGTCAACTCTAGTGAGGCTCTTGTGGGAGAAAAGATATTACAATGTATACACTACTTGAGCTTAAATTACCCTCTTGATATATTAGTGAATCTTATATTCTTTATTTCTTCTGAACCCATAACTTTGAGCTTACACTTAAAACAACTGGCTAAATAAAAAAAAATAGCAATGGCTCCTGTTCTTTGTATGTGTATATTTGTAGAAATGTATTATTACAAGTTACATATTCATGCAAGTTGATTTAATTATTCTTCACACTAAATGACTTATCATCATATACTCATCATGGTATAAGACAGATAATTAACTCCATTTTCTTTTGGCAAGCTGTACATGTACAATAAATTCTAACAGGGAAAGATTTTTGATACATGTTTATTGATTTTCAGACCTGACCAGTCTGCTTGTCTTCATTAAAACACTTCAGTATCAACAATGCAAGTCCCTGTTCATAATGAATAGATACATGTAAACTGGTTTTTCTAAGCATAAAAGTAAAGCTTATTATTTATACTGTACAAAAAATGAATTTAACAAACATTCTGAGAGTATGGCAATACATAGTCCTCTACGGGTTAAAAACTAATAGTACCAGAACAAAATGCTAACTTGATCTGTAACATGTTATGGTGTAAACTATACAACAAATATCAAGTCAATATCTTCAAGCATCCTGACAAATAAGAATGTTTCCATAGTACACCATAGGGAACATGTGCACTAAGTTTCAAGTTAACTTTAACCTGAATAAGAATAGACAGATGAAAGGACAGACGATGCACAGACCAAAAAACATAATGCTCCTAGTAGGGGCATAAAAATGGTGGAAAACTGATTATTTAATCTGCACAAAATCATCAGATCTAAAACAAAATTCAAACTTGGTCTGCAATTTGTCATGATAAAACTATATATATGCCAATTATCAAATCAATATCCTCAGGCATGATGAAAAAAAAGTGTATTATTTGAGTGAATTCTTTAAGTTAAATTAAAGACCATATACATTGTAACTCTGCACAAAATTAAATTATTAGACTGTAACAAAATTTGAACTTGATCTGCACCTTGTCATTATTCAAGCACAAAGAAACTAGAGGCTCTAAAGAGCCTGTGTCGCTCACCTTGGTCTATGTGCATATTAAACAAAGGACACAAATGGATTCATGACAAAATTGTATTTTGGTGATGGTGATGTGTTTGAAGTTCTTACTTTACTGAACGATTTTGCTTCTTACAATTATATCTATCATGAACTTTGCCCATTAGTAACAGAGAACTATATTTGGTAAAAATTTACATAAATTTACCAAATTAATGAAAATTGTTAAAAATTGACTATAAAGGGCAATAACTCCTTAAGGGGTCAATTGACCATTTAGGTCATGTTGACTTATTTGTAGATCTTACTTTGCTGAACATTATTGCTGTTTACAGTTTATCGCTATCTATAATAGTATTCAAGATAACCAAAAACGGCAAAAATTTCTTTAAAAATTACCAATTGGAGGGCAGCAACCCAACAACCAGTTGTCCAATTCATCTGAAAAATTCAGGGCAGATAGATATTGACTTGATTAACAATTTAACTTCTTGTCAGATTTGCTCTAGATGCTTTGGTTTCATAGTTATAAGCAAAAAACTGCATTTTACCCCTATGTTCTATTTTTAGCCGTGGCGGCCATCTTGGTTGAATGGCCAGGTCATCGGACACATTTTTCAAACGAGATACCCCAAAGATGATTGTGGCCTAGTAGTTTCAGTGGAGATTTTGTAAAAGATTACTTAGATTTATGAAAAATGGTTAAAGATTGACTATAAAGGGCAATAACTCCTAAAGGGGTCAACTGACCATTTTGGTCATGTTGACTTATTTGTAGATCTTACTTTGCTGAACATTATTGCTGTTTACAATTTATCTCTATCTATAATAATATTCAAGATAATAACCAAAAACAGCAAAATTTCCTCAAAATTACCAATTCAGGGGCAGCAACCCAACAACCGATTGACCGATTCATCTGAAAATTTCAGGGCAGATAGTTCTTGACCTGATAAACATTTTTATCCCATGTCAGATTTCCTCAAAATGCTTTATTTTTGAGTTATAAGCCAAAAACTGCATTTTACCCCTATGTTCTATTTTTAGCGGTGGCGGCCATCTAGGTTGGTTGACCAGGTCACGCCACACATTTTTTAAACTAGATACCCCAAAGATGATTGTGGCCAAGTTTGGATTAATTTGGCCAAGTAGTTTCAGAGGAGAAGATTTTTGTAAAAGATTACTTTAATTTACGAAAAATGGTTAAAAATTGACTTTAAAGGGCAATAACTCCTAAACGGGTCAACTGACCATTTTGGTCATGTTGACTTATTTGTAGATCTTACTTTGCTGAACATTATTGCTGTTTACAGTTTATCTCTATCTATAATAATATTCAAGATAATAACCAAAAACAGCAAAATTTCCTCAAAATTACCAATTCAGGGGCAGCAACCCAACAACCGATTGACCGATTCATCTGAAAATTTTAGAGCAGATAGATCTTGACCTGATAAACATTTTTTAACCCATGTCAGATTTCCTCAAAATGCTTTGGTTTTTGAGTTATAAGCCAAAAACTGCATTTTACCCCTATGTTCTATTTTTAGCCGTGGTGGCCATCTTGGTTGGTTGACCGGGTCACGCCACACATTTTTTAAACTAGATACCCCAATGATGATTGTGGCCAAGTTTGGTTTGATTTGGCCCAGTAGTTTCAGAGGAGAAGATTTTTGTAAAAGTTAACGACGACGGACGACGACGGACGACGACGGACGACGACAGACGACAGACGCCAAGTGATGAGAAAAGCTCACTTGGCCCTTCGGGCCAGGTGAGCTAAAAATGTGGAAAACTGATTTGACAGACTGAGGGTCTTCAAGGACGGACGGACTCAGATGGAGTGCAAACCTTAAGTCCCCTTTTACTTCCTCTGTAGGGGCTTATGAAGTAGGATAATCAGGGCTCACACTACTTCAGAATCATAAGCAGGAGTGACTTCTCCTTTTTTAAACTGATAGGGAGAAGTGGTGAGATTTGAAAGAGAAGTACTCCTTCTGCTGCGCTACAATGTTTAGTTTAAACATTTTTATTTAGAGTGGATTGGGAAACAAGTTTTGCAACTTATATTAATCCCTTTCCACTTTGTGGGTGGGAATGCTGCCTTGTAGCGGCATTAGCCTACTCTTTTTCGAAATCTACAAGGGTGTCTTTAATGTGCAAGAGATATGGCTCTCTCTTAACATGGGTCAGCCATTTATTGTCCCCTTCCGACGGACTATCATCGTTTTCTTAAGACCATACTCGCAAATGGTGTCAAGGGAGAGCCAAAAATTGAGTTCCTGAAATTTTCATTCCAAATGGGAATCGAACCAGGAACGCTACAATGTTTGGATCTTATTATAGTATAACTGTAAAGGGTCATATGTAAATATTATAAATGTTCTTTTTTTTATATTGCTCTGAGTATACAATTAAAGTAACAGTTCAAATTCAAAGTTGTTTAAGTTTAGGTTCTAGTGAGAAACTACATTGTACCAACAAATTATCTAGCGCTAAAAAAAATTCTTTTTTATGTCAACAGGTAATAAAATTATAATCTGTCAATTGCAATTCAATTAAAAACTATCTTGTTCATCATGTTAATGAAATTCAGTGTTTCTCATCTAAAGATATACAAAGTTAAGCTGGGCCATACTATATTGATATTTAGGAGACAACTGTATTGTATTTTAAGCTCCGACGGCATCAATTGGGGATTTGATGGTCGCAAATTAAGTTTACTGGCGACGCGTTAGCGGAGACAGTAAACGGGTATTTGCGACCATCAAATCCCCAATTGATGCCGTCGGAGCATAAAATACAATATTGTTATCTCCATTCTAATGAAACTGACAGTAAAACAACGTTAAACTGTGAATTTAAAATCTGTCATATGACGTCTGCGCTTGCGCGTACGTCCCATAGCATCAATTGTCAATTGATGCCATGTAAGAAAGTAACGTTATCCAATCAAAATGAATGTTACAAACGTTGTTGCATTAGAATAGTTTATAATAGTCTCAAAGTTAATTTAATCAATATTTTGAAACAATCCATATATTTTATATGGAGTTATATACATTAATCAATTGGATCTAATCAAAAGTTTAATAATGTGTGTGGAATGTTTGACAAGCTATTTGGAAAAGAAAATGACGCAATAAATGGATTAAACATTTACTGGAGGCAACTTTTATCAAGTTCAAATGAAATAACAAACTTATTTTGCCGCCGAAAGTTATTGATGTACGCTCTAGACCAACAAGTACCAGAGGTGTATGAAGTGATGAAAAGTTGTCTTCTGCTACACACACTGTTTTAAGTCAATGCTTATTCCTTAAACCTCTTTTTGTAAGAAAATGAATTGTTTATGTCTGAATTCTTTAATCATCAATAATTAAATTGAAGTTCCAATCATCAAGTTCAACAGGGTGAATTCTTTTCGCTTTTGAGGGTCAGGCAAAACGATGAGAGGGTCGGGATAGCGACTTCTTCCCCCTAATTGCCTGGCTGTCGGATAAAAAGGCAAAATATTTATTTGTTAAAACCATATTGTACATGATAAAGAATTTAGAGAACAAGCACTTTTCTAGTTTCAAAAAGGAATTCATTTCCGCCCATATATACCTACCTAATTCTCCTTGCTTAACATCAAATCTACTGACTCCTGAAGCTATGAATTCTGGGCTGTCTACCAAGTCCTGAAGAAAAAAAAGTTATATGTCAATTATCTATTTAATTAATTCATTTAAGAATTAGAAATTAATCACTAGTCTGACTATAATAAGTGATTTTATTTTAATGCAGCTTGAAATGTAATTATTATGATGCTAAAATTATCAGAACCCTTAAATGCAACATCCCTGTTTATACTAGCTAGGACAAAATACATTGTGTATTAGTACATTAGACCATAATATACTAGTCCTGGCATTCCAAGATGACTGCAGTCATAGTGAATATATGGGAAAACATGTATCATACCTTTATTTTCCAAAATCACTTCTCTTAAGTTTTATTTTTTTAATTACATAGGGGGTCTTCACTCTATTTTCAATACATCCTCCAATAAAATTTTGGGATGGTCAGCTTACAGTAAAATTACATAATTTGAAAGATGATCAGACCTTGAATTTTACAGGTAAAATACTCCCACTTCCTTTTCTAGAAATTTTCTGTTTAGAAAGTATTAGATCATTTTGTAAATCATTCAGTGTAAGCATTTGTTAAACTAATTCAGAATTTACAAATCAATTATTGCATTAAAGGTATATCTACCCTTGCTTCTTAAATAAAGCCAACTTCAAAGGTTTATTTTTTTTTCAATTCTACTTCTACTGGTAATATGATGTACATGTACATGTCAATGTAATTTAAACTTGTGTACGTTTTTAATTATTCCTTTGCCTTATAACATTTATATAACATGTTGTAGTCCTGAACATCTGTCATCAAGGTGCACTCGAGAGCACTGTTAAATAAGGGGGAGCTTACTCGTATGTGCTGGAACCAAGGGACAGGGGGTCAGTCTATCGCTAGACTTAATGTTCTGATAGGCATAGCTAAAACGCAAGGAAGGTTTTCATAATTTAATTACTATAACAATTTAGACGAATGATGATAAAAAATCTATACTATTAAACGAGAAGACCTAATTTTTTGTGTCGCATCTCTTCCTTCCACAATAAACCTCTGTGTCCTATAGATAACATGTATAGTCGCATTTGTCATCCATTCTTATGACTATTCAGATTGAGTTATTTTGGGAGAAAAACGACAAAAAAGGAGTCCGGATATGATTCCGCCAACAGACTGTCTTTTAGTCATAGATCATACTTCCGGTTTGAAACATGCACAACTACAACCAATTGTATGATAAATAACAAAAATGAAAAATAGATAAGCCAATCAGAGGGTTCTCCATATCATGGTGTTTAGATCGCAAGAACCACAACTATTATACCTCCTTAGAGAGGACAATTATTTTTCGCGTTTATCTACATGTAAACTACGATTATACTACTTTAATATATAGAGATTCTCTGTATTCTGTCTACTGGGTTTTTTTTTAAATGTTTACTATTTAAGGGGTCATACCAAATGCATATATATTAAAATAAGTAAAACATGTGACACAAGTACAACCAATCGTAGAGCGTTCTCCATATCATGGTGTTTAGATCGCAAGAATCACAACTATTATACCTCTTTAGAGAGGACAAATATTTTTCGCTTTTATCTACATGTAAACTACGATTATACTACTTTAATATATAGAGACTCTCTGTATTCTTTCAGGGAATTTCTATGTTAGCATAGAAAGTCCCTGATTTGTCTACTGTTTTCTTTGAAATGTTTACTATTTAAGGGGTCATACCAGTTGCATATATATATTGAAATAAGTAAAACATGCTCAACTTATTCTAAAACTACCTCGACCAAAAACTTTTACCTGAAGTGGGACAGACGGACGAGACGGACAGACAGACGGACGACCGAACAAACGAACGCACGGATGCTCAGACTAGAAAATATAATGCCCATAATTGGGGCATAAAAATTTATTGTTAAAAGGGAAATCAGTGATTTGGCAAAAATGAAAGTAAGGTAGAGATTAGAGGTTAGCAGGACCTTTTTCGGGGCGTCGGGATCGGGTTTTTTTAAGCTCGGGATTTGGGGATTAATCCTTACGGGATCCGGAATATATTTTTCGATTTTGGGATATGAATTTCTTTAGATTCTGCATCTCGGGATTTCATGGTTCTAAGCCCGGGATTTCCCCTCCGACAACCCCTTAAATTAGCCTTAGTCGGTATTAGTTATTTATACATGATTCAAATTCTACCATTGGCATGTTAATAAGGCTCTCAAAAAAAAAAGCACTGATGGATTGTCATAGAAGCATATTTTTTAGACTAATAATGGTCTATATATAAGCAGTTACATTTACTTCATGTTTGAAACGGTGCAAATCTTTAATTTGATTTGAATTTTACCAAACGAAAAATTGTAGCAAAGGAGAAGAATAATTGTGGTCGTAGGCCAGAAACAATAACAGATGGGAAACAAATATCGGACTTTGGATAAAGGGAGAGGGCTTTTGATACCTTTTATGTAATTCTCCATACATAATATCTTTTACAAAAAATCATCCTACAACAGTTCACAAGCTGTATATGCCCGCGATTTCGCGGGTGTGTACTAGTTCCAAATAAAAATAATAACCTAATTGAAGTACCAAGTATCAATTATAAATAATTATATCAAATCCAAAGTAAAACTATTTCTCTTTAAAATGTAAAATATAAAATAAATGCCAAAATCACTAAATCATAACATGTACTTAATCTCAAATTCAAAATGTAAAGTCTCAAAATAACAAGATTCTCAAAGTATTTTCAAAGTTAAATTATGAGTCAGAGATAAATTTTGTCTCAACACTACACAGTCAACTGGTAGACTGGTAAGACAGTCTTATAGGTCCAGTATAATGACATGAGTAGTGTGAGGTTACGCTTCTGAAACACTGACTCACTGCTATCTTAACCAGATGCTCTGCAGGGCGCAGCTTTATACGACCACAGAGGTTGAACCCTGAATGTTTAGGGCAAGTATGGACACAACATTCAAGCTGGATTCAGCTCTAAATTTGGATTGTGATTAAATAGTTGACACAGCATAGGTTTCTGACACAGAATGAATGTGGTCTAATGAACTTAAATTTTTTTTTTGCCTTTGAGCAATTCACTATGCTGTTGAATATTAATCCTCTCAAAAAAATGTTTGAAGAAATTTTCTTTTTATTTATGAAATCTGAAATGAGAAAAATTGACAACATCCCCCCCCCCCCAATTTTTTTCACACCCTCCTTTCCTTTATTCCAAAACTGATCTCAATTCAAATTTCTAATGGAGTTTGCAACAATAACTGCTCATTTAAATACATCATAAAATATTAAAATTTTAAAAAAAAGTGCTTGTTATCACTGAATGGTAAAGATTGTTTTAATTTATCAGTTGGTAGTAAAAGTGAAAATACATTGTATATTGTATAAAACAATGATTAAGAAATCAAACAAAGTTACATTTTGGACCCCGATTTGGACCAACTTGAAAACTGGATCAATAATCAAAAATCTAAGTACATTTTTAGATTCAGCATATCAACGAACTCCAAGGATTCAATTTTTGTTAAAATCAAACTAAGTTTAATTTTGGACCCTTTGGACCTTAATGTAGACCAATTTGAAAGGGGGACAAAAAATTAAGAATCTACACACACAGTTAGATTCAGCATATCAAAGAACCCCAAGTATTCAATATTTGATGAAATCAAACAAAGTTTAGTTTTGGACCCTTTGGGCCACTTATTCCCAAACTGTTGGGACCAAAACTCCCATAATCAATCCCAACCTTCCTCTTATGGTCATAAACCTTGTGTTTAAATTTCATAGATTTGTTTTTACTTATACTAAAGTTATGGTGCGAAAACCAAGAAAAATGCTTATTTGGGCCCCTTTTAGGCCCCTAATTCCTAAACTGTTGGAACCAAAAACTTACAAAATCAATCCCAACCTTTTTTTATGGTTATTAACCTTGTGTTTAAATTTCATTGATTTCTATTCACTTATACGAAAGTTATTGTGCAAAAACCAAGAATAATGCTTATTTGGGACCTTTTTTGGCCGCCTAATTCCTAAACAGTTAGAACCAAACTCCCAAAATCAATCCCAACCTCCCTTTTGTGGTCATAAACCTTGTGTCAAAATTTCATAGATTTCTATTTACTTAAACTAAAGTTATAGTGTGAAAACCAAGAAAATGCTTATTTGGGCCCCTTTTTGGCCCCTAATTCCTAAACTGTTGGGACCAAAACTTACAAAATCAATCCCAACCTTTCTTTTATGGTCATTAACCTTGTGTTTAAATTTCATAGATTTCTATTTACCTTAACTAAAGTTATGGTGCGAAAACCAAAAGTATTCAGACAACGACGATGACGCAGACGAGGACGCCAACGTGATACCAGTATATGACAACAACAAAAAAAAATTTGCGGTCGTATAAAAATTATCAAAAATAAAAGGTGAGTCAAAATACATTTTTGTCTAAACACTTCAAAATCAACTGGTAGACTGATTGACAGACCTACAGGTCCAGTATAATAGACTTTAGCAGTGCAAGTTAAAGTTTCCGAAAAGGTGACTGCTTCTCCAAAATTTCATAACGCTATATATACTTAACCACAAAATAACTCAATTTGACACAAGATGTTAATATTACTCTCTGATTAGATGACACATCCATGTAATTACAAAATGTATATTTCATCTGGGAACCATGAGCAGATATCAATATAATTAATAAATCAATCAAAAAACATATTTACATGTACATAAACAATGTACAGATGTAATAATGTGGATATTTGTCAAGCTCATACATTGCAAGTTTCATAATCTGAGAAATAAAGGTGCTTAAATTGGAGAAAAAAAGATAACTTTATAAAACAGATCAGCTGCTACATGTATTTATATAAAAGTCCTGAATTTTACCTAATTTCCTCAAATTTCTGTTTTTCAAGTCATAAAAACACTCATGTACAATGAACATCTTCATGTACATCCTCTAATTTTTTTATCAGTATTTCAACATCTTATTTACATGTACATGTATGAAGACCAACATATATACATTTAGTTGTTAAAATTTCCATGGCTGAATTTTTGAAGTATTAGACTAATTTACGTGCATTACATATAGAACCAAATGCTTCGCAGGGAGCAGCTTTATATGACCGCAGAGGTCAAACCCTGAACAGTTTGGGCAAGTATGGACACAACATTCAAGCTTGATACATCTCTGAATTTGAATTGTGATTAAACAGGTGACACAGAATGAATGTGGTCTAATGAATTTAAAAAAAAAAAATTTACCTATGATGGTCCAATATTCAAAAATCTAAATTTTTAATAAAATCAAACTTAGTTTTATTTTGGACCCTTTGGACCATTATGTAGACCATTTTGAAAATGGGACCCAAAATTAAAATTCTCAATTAGGTTAGATTCGGCAAATCAAAGAACCTCAATAATTCAATTTTTGATGAAATCAAACAAAGTTTAATTTTGGACCCTTTGTACCTTTATATGTGGAGCAATTTCAAAACGGGGACCAAATTTCAAAAACTTAAAACTTATATTCAGCATATGTACATGTAAGAACCCTAAGAATTCAAGAATAAAACCCCATTGAAATTAATAAAGAAATTAGCAATTTATACAAAGTATAACAAAAATATTGTTTTCTGGCCCCTTTTGACCCTTAATTCCGTAACAGTTTTGACCATAACCCCAAAAATCAATTTCAACCTTCCTTTTTGGAATAGAAACTTGTGGTACAATTTCAGAAAGATCAATGTTGAATACACTGATGGCAATACATCTATTGGTTTTATTTTACTTTGATCAAGAACAATGTACATTGGTAAACAAAGTGTTTGCAGATAAGAATTCAATTATTAATTCACACTAGTACTATAGCTATGAGTCAATGAATGAAACATACATAAGTATTAACATATGTTCTCATACATTTTCCTTGTATTGGTTACTTCTGGTGTCAGGTGAATAGGGTGAAGTTAGTGCATACATTTACATTGCAGATAATAGATATAAGAATAAGATACAAGATGTGCCAATGAGACAACTCTTCATCCAAGCTGTCAAGAGCCTGTGTCGCTCACCTGACTCTACGTTGGTTCCCAAAATCATGTAAAAATAGATTGAAATCATATCAGATAACCAAATATGATGATTGAGAACAAATTTGGTTTAATATTGGACCCATAATTTAAGGAAGGTCACTTGTCATATTTTGGAATTTTTGTCATATTTTCAGAATTCTCTGGTTTAATCCATTTTAATGCATTAACAAATTTTGCCCGGTGACCCCCATTTTTTTATTTTTAATTCTTTTCATTTTTCTTTAACATGTATAATGATAAGCTGTCTGTTAAAGTCTTATAGAACTTTAATTATATTTAATAGTTTTTTGGGACTTAAACTTGTCAATGATAAAGCTACGTAAAGTCAAGAGAAAACATTTTCCCGCCAAAATTTCAATGGCTAATACATCGAAAACAAGCACAGTGACCTATATATTTTTTTGGCTCTTTGGATTCCTTTATAAATCCGCTATCCATATAAACAAGTTTTTTGAAAAGTTGATTACTTTGAAACTGATAATTATAAGCGAACTCCCTTTATGAAAAAAAATCCTGGAGGCCATCTTGAACAGTAAATCAGAAATAAAGTAGCAACAATTCATCAGCACCTCATAAGGTACATTTAAGCCATGTTTGGTTTCATTCCATTCAGTGGTTCTCTGAAAGAAGACATTTGTATGTACATTGTGTATTTCTCTTGAATGATGGCTTGGCTGCTTCAAAGTAACATCACTTCACTACATGTATATAGTCAGCACCTCAAAATAAAGTCATGCCATGTTTGGTTCAATTCCATTCAGTGCTTCTCTAGACTCTAGAAGAAGTTCAAAATGTAAAAGTTCATGACAACGACAATGACAGAGGCAAGTGATGAGAATACATTTTTGTAGCTCAGATGGCCCTTTTGGCCAGGTGAGCTCAAAAGTAAATCATTATACAGTGCATGGTGCTGGACTTTGATCATTGAAAACTTGGGCCTCACTAATAAGCGACAAGAAGAAGAATTTGGCGACAAGGAGTAAACTGTTTAATGTAGTGATTAGAAATTTTTTTTAGGTAATAATCTGTTTCTTTCTAATATATACGAGAAACAAGGGAATAAAGTTTGATTTGTTTTTTTACAGCGGATAAATTTTAGGGCATTTAGGCATTTTGTTGCCATGTGACTTGCGATTTTGACTGATAAGTTGATAACGGAATGTATAGGTATACATTGTAATTAGGCTAAAATTAACAAGTGCAAATGAATTATATATATTAATTTCACAAATAATTAACAAGTGCAAATGAATTATATATATTAATTTCACAAATAATTATTCATGAAAATAAATTTAAAGAACATATAGATAAATGACATGATTGATATGAAAATGTTTTGTCATGAGAAATATATATATTGGTAACAAATCAAGAATTACAATGGAATATAAATACCAAAAATTTGTGTTGATGAATGCCGAAGAGTATCTAAAGGACACTTTACAGGAAAATATGACTACCTACTAAAAATCCAATCTTTAAGAAATACGAATTATTAAAAGAGTGTCCATCATGCACTTTTGTTAGAATATAAGAATAGAATGATATACAAAGGATGAAAACATCATTTAACTGTACAAATATTTATATAATATATACATGTAACAACACAGTGATAAAATTCACAGGAACATGTGGTCATCTGATGTTCAGTACTTTGATTGGTATTGGAGAGGGTGTCAATTTGGATGGGTGTGTTGTCTCAATCATTGACCATTATACCACAATCTGTTATTGATGTAAAAGTGTCTCTGTCTTGTATCTTTTGTCCTTGTCATATTTCTAGATTCTCACAGTTTATGGTTATGACTTAGAACTATATTTTGTGTATGCATGTGATGTATTTGAAATTTAATTTAATATATATAATAAATGGAAGTACTGATTATATTACCAACATCAACACCTTTTTTTTAAAATTCATAGTCATTGAAGGGTTTTCCTTTTATTGCAAAACTGTAATATTATAATGTTTGCAGTGACAGTGTTGTCAAAGAGAACCGTATACATATACATGTACATTGTATATATTTGTATATCTATTAACTGAGTGAGGCTTACATTAATTGCTCCTTTTGAAAGAATATATTGCCCAAGTTTTGTGTCTGAAAAAAAATCTTTAGATCCACCTTGTCAACTGCTTTAACTCTTTTGGCACCAAACGGAAAACAATGCTGGGGTGTCACTTCATGTATTGATTGGGGGCCTATTCTAAGATTTTTACTTTTTTATTTTCCCTTTCTTTTTCTGAATGGGTATATTATAGGTAAGAAACTTCTGGCAGTATGTAAATTTGTACATGACATTAGACCAGTTCAACTGTTGATTCAGAAAAATAAAGACATCCCCTGAGGGTCGATCAATTTTCCAGTGGGGTTAAAATTTCCATTTTCAGTTATTTACTTTTGTTCTGTAGACAGATCTTCATTTGATTTCTTTTGTTTTGAAAATTGTTTCTAAGGAAGATTTCTTATACCATTCATTATCTCCAGGCTTTCTCTTGGAAGACATATAACTCAAAAGCAAAACACTCATTTTGTTTGGAAATGCCTACATGTGTATGTATATACATGTACATGTACATATACATGTATATATATAATTTGTCATGTGACTGATTGCAACTACATTTTGTATTTATATCCATGTTTCCAAGAAATACAAGGCTGAAATTACTTTTTTCACTTGTCAGAATGGTCAGGGATGAAACATTTTATTATCTCAATTTCAATAACAATATTTTTCTGTATATTGTTAACAGCATATATATAAAGGTACATGTATACGACATTATTGATGAACAAGAATGTGTCAAAAGTACATGAATGCCCCACTCGCACTATAATTTTCTGTGTTCAGTGAACTGTGAAATTGGGGTAAATAGTTATCAAAGGTACCAGTATTATAATTTAGTACGCCAGACTCGCGTTTCGTCTTCGTAAAAACTATAATTTGGCATTGAAATTAGAAAGATCACATCATATGTAACATGTGTACTAAGTTTCAAGTTGATTGGACTTCAACTTCATTAAAAACTACCTTGACCAGAAACTTTAACCTGTAGCGGGACGAACGAACAGACCCATGTAGAGAGCCATCGTGTAGTGGTTAGTGCATCGGACTACTAACACAAAGGTTCCTGGTTCGATTCCCATTTGGGATGAAAATTTCAGGAACTCAATTTTCGGCTCTCCCTTGACACCATTTGCGAGTATGGTCTTGAGGAAACGATGATAGTCCGTTGGAAGGGGACGATAAATGGCTGACCCGTGTTAAGAGAGAGCCATATCTCTTGCACGTTAAAGACACCCTTGTAGATTCAGGGCTCACACTACTTCAGAATTATAGGGAGAAGTGACTTCTCTTTTTGAAACTGATAGGGAGAAGTGGTGAAATTTGAAAGAGAAGTGCTCATTCGCGCGGTGTGCTACAATGTTTGGATTTTACTATAGTATCAAGAGTCATATACATGTATATATGTAAATAATGTTCTTTTTACATTGTTCAATTCATATCTGCATATACAATTAAAGTAACATTTCAAATTAAAAGTTGTTAAGTTTTACACACCAAAGTTATTGTCTGGAAACAAGAAAAATGCTTGTTTTGGCCCCATAACCCCATAACCCCTAAAATGAATCCAAACCTTCTACTTGTGGTTTTAAACATTACAGTATAATTTCAGAGCAATTGACGTACTGAAACTAGAAAAATGCATGTTTTGGGCCCCTAATTTTTAAATAGTTGGGACCATCATCCCCAAAAACAATCCCAACCTTCCTTTTGTGGTATTGAATCTTCTGAAAAAAATTCATAAAGATCTTTTCACTTCAAATAAATAAAGTTATAATCCTGAAACCAATGTGTCTTCAGACGACGCAGACAAAGACATCATAACATTATACGATCCAAAAAAAAATTTGGGGTGGTATAAAAATGTGTGGATATAAAAAGGGTGGGGCTCAAACTTCATTTCGGGCCAGGTGAGCTTTTCTCATCACTTGGCGTCCGGCGACCAGCGTCGTTAGCTTTTACAAAAATCTTCTCCTCTGAAACTACTGGGTCAAATTACACCAAACTTGGCCACAATCATCATTGGGGTATCTAGTTTAAAAAATGTGTCCGGTGACCCGGCCAACCAACCAAGATGGCCGCCACGGCTTAAAATAGAACATAGGGGTAAAATGCAGTTTTTAGCTTATAACTCAAAAACCAAAGCATTTTGAGGAAATCTGACATGGGATAAAAATGTTTATCAGGTCAAGATCTATCTGCCCTGAAATTTTCAGATGAATCGGTCAATTGGTTGTTGGGTTGCTGTCCCTGAATTGGTAATTTTGAGGAAATTTTGCTGTTTTTGGTTATTATCTTGAATATTATTATAGATAAAGATAAACTGTAAACAGCAATAATGTTCAGCAAAGTAAGATTTACAAATAAGTCTACATGACCAAAATGGTCAGTTGACCCCTTTAGGAGTAACTGCCCTTTATAGTCAATTTTTAACCATTTTTCGTAAATCTTTGTAATCTTTTACAAAAATCTTCTCCTCTGAAACTACTGGGCCAAATAAATCCAAACTTGGCCACAATCATCTTTGGGGTAACTAGTTTGTAAAATGTGTCAGATGACCCGGCAATCCAACCAAGATGGCCGCCACAGCTAAAAATAGAACAAAGGTGTAAAATGCAGTTTTTGGCTTATAACTCAAAAATCAAAGCATTTAGAGCAAATCTGGATTAGATAGAGATAAACTGTAAACAGCAATAATGTACAGCAAAGTGATACCATTAAATTAGTCAACATGACCAAAATGGTCAACTGACCCCCTAAGGAGTTATTGTCCTTTATAGTCAACTTCAAACAATTTTCATAAAATTTGTAAATTTTTACTAACATTTTCCACTAAAACTACTGGGCCAAGTTCATTATAGATAGAGATATTGTTAGCAGCAAGAATGTTCAGTAAAGTAAGATGTACAAACATATTACCATCACCAAAACACAAAGTTGTCATGAATCCATCTGCGTCCTTTGTTTAATATTCACATAGACCAAGGTGAGCGACACAGGCTCTTTAGAGCCTCTAGTTTTCTTTTTTTTTTATAAACCCTTAAGCTTATATTAAGGATTTGTAAGATTACTATAAAAATCCTTGCTTACAATGTACAATGAATATTATTAGTCAATGTTATTATACATGTAATCAGATGATTTTATATTGATTTATATTGTTTTAATAGTAAATAAACTTTATGTCCTAAAATTCTTCTTGTGGCTTATTGGTGAGACCTAAATTTTGTTTTAATAATATATATTCATCATTCGACTATCACTAAATAAAATGTACATGTAAATATTGACTTTGGACCCAACTTTAGCTGGATTGGTTTGGAAATGAGACGACCTAAGTACATCCCTAACTTGGTAAAGAAAGGGAAGTTACTCTGCATGTAGCTCAATTAAAATCAATCGAAAACTATCCTGGTGTGATGTATTATAGAACTAATAACAATTTTCACAGCTTATGGTTTTTACTGTCGAGTTTATATTCGTGTGTTGACTCAAATTTTAAAAGCATGTTCTGTCTAATGTTTTTAGGTACATGTACATTTTATGAATCTAGATTTCATTGTCAAGGCTCACTACTATTTTTTACTGTTTGCGATTATTTTGCAATTTTCGTATGTCAAAAAACGGTGTCATATGTTTTCATATGAAGTCAAAACTGGATCATTACACGGACAGGAAATGACTTTTAAATTCTGAATTGAGTTTTTTCTTAAGTCGTGTTTCTGGTTATTGCTTGAATCACAAACTAGAGGCTCTAAAGAGCCTGTGTCGCTCACCTTGGTCTATGTGCATATTTAACAAAGGACACAAATGGATTCATGACAAAATTATATTTTGGTGATGGTGATGTGTTTGAAGTTCTTACTTTACTGAACGATTTTGCTTCTTACAATTATATCTATAATGAACTTTGCCCATTAGAAACAGAGAACTATATTTGGAAAAAAAATTACAAAAATTTACCAAATTAATGAAAATTGTTAAAAATTGACTATAAAGGGCAATAACTCCTTAAGGGGTCAATTGACCATTTAGGTCATGTTGACTTATTTGTAGATCTTACTTTGTTGAACATTATTGCTGTTTACAGTTTATCACTATCTATAATAGTATTCAAGATAACCAAAAACATCAAAATTTCTTTAAAAATTACCAATTGGAGGGCAGCAACCCAACAACCAGTTGTCCAAATCATCTGAAAATTTCAGGGCAGATAGACCTTGACCTGATAAACATTTTAATCCCATGTCAGATTTCCTCAAAATGCTTTGGTTTTTGAGTTATAAGCCAAAAACTGCATTTTACCCCTATGTTCTATTTTTAGCCGTGGCCCATCTTGGTTTAATGGCCAGGTCATCGGACACATTTTTCAAACAAGATACCCAAAAGATGATTGCGGCCAAGTTTGGATTAATTTGGCCCAGTAGTTTCAGAGGAGAAGATTACATTAATTTACGAAAAATGGTTAAAAATTGACTATAAAGGGCAATAACTCCTAAACGGGACTTATTTGTAGATCTTACTTTGCTGAACATTATTGCTGTTTACAGTTTATCTTTATCTATAATAATATTCAAGATAATAACCAAAAACAGCAAAATTTCCTCAAAATTACCAATTCAGGGACAGCAACCCAACAACCAATTGACCGATTCATCTGAAAATTTCAGGGCAAATAGATCTTGACCTGATAAACATTTTTATCCCATGTCAGATTTCCTCAAAATGCTTTGGTTTTTGAGTTATAAGCTAAAAACTGCATTTTACCCCATGTTCTATTTTTAGTCGTGGCGGCCATCTTGGTTGGTTGACCAGGTCACGTCACACATTTTTTAAACTAGATACCCCAATGATGATTGTGGTAAAGTTTGGTTTGATTTGGCCCAGTAGTTTCAGAGGAGAAGATTTTTGTAAAAGCTTACACCGGACGACAACGGACGTAAAGTGATGAGAAAAGCTCACTTGGGCCTTTGGGCCAGGTGAGCTAAAAAGTGATGCATATTTTGACCTTAAATAAAAATGGCTAAACATGTCATTCTTATTAAATTTGTTCTAACATCTTAATATTCAAACGACTTTGAATATATATATGTTTTAAGTTTGCCAAGTTGAGTGTTGATATTGTTCCAAATGTAGAAACCGAAAAAAAACATGTCACAATATAAGCATGTGCAATTGAAACAGAGGAAATGTGGATGATATGAAAGCATATGACATACGAAAACATGTGACACGACGATATACTAATATAAAAACTAGATAAAAACTGTTCTGGTTAAGTGTACTAAATTGAAAAAGTGTACTTACCACTGGTCTTTTCCATACAAATGGCCTGTTAGGTGCTCTGCTAAAAAATATTGAATCGTCTTGTGCCGGAAATTCTGGATCTTCAAATAATATTCCTTCCTCTAAGCACTTTTTCTTAATGCTGTCATAGCTTTGGTTATTTAAGCCAGAAAAGGGGTTTTTCTTTTCTTTTCGTGATGCACGGCCCCCAACCTGTGGTCGCTGGGAAGGCTGCCTGATGCATGTCCTTCTTCCTCCACCAGAACCACCATCACCCCCTCCACCTCCTCCAATAAAATTACTTATGTTGAAAGACTTCTTCCCACCCCCAAATTGTTTTCCAAATCCGATATCTATGTTGCTACCACCACCATAGCCAATGCTTGGGCCATCGTCACCGAAGCTATAAGTTTTAGTTTCAGTTCTTGGACCACTTCCATCATCTGTGGTTGTACGAACAGTCCGTGTTGCAGATTTAAAGAAATTCATCTTTCTCTCTCTAGTCGTCTAGAACTCAATTGACCTCACCCAGATCCTCCAATTTCTGCACGCGTCGTTGCTTCCAAGCCAAGTCACCGATTATATAAAAATGTTGTATTTTATTAACGCTTATGCTTTTTTATCAGCTCAGAAAAATAACATTCTAGTTAAAACTAAATATTACTGATGACCAAAAATGGGAAAGTTTTACCAGATAGAGCTTTCGCCGGTGCACAGATTGACACTTCCGGTTGGGATTATTCCATTCCTGGGAAAAGGTGTATCAGAAAGGGTTAGCTTTTAAAAGAGCATGACTGGACTTGCATATTTTGATTCGATTCACCAGATTCACATATAACAATAAAAACATAAGCTCTTTAGAGCTTTTTATCGAGTATAAAATAATATAAACACAACATTAATCCACAAAAAATGCAGACAAGATATGATTTTTTTGATACAGTACACTTTTCCAATTTATGTCTTGATATTTAATGCATGAAATATTAAGTAAGGGGATGAAATTACATGTTAAAAAATTTTGGTGCTGAATCATTATTTTAAGTAGTGATTCAGTCCAGTTAAAAAAAGTCAAAAATTAATATACGTCTTCTATCGTGCCGTTATGTAAGTATAGAAAGTCCCTGATCTGAAGCTGTCAAATTGAATTTTAGACCCCCAGAACACAGAATTGTCAATTTTTGGAGTAAGAACTGGGAGAGGTTTCTATAACTTTGATAATATTTGTCCCAACACTACACAATAAAAATCTTTTTGAGACAGAGCAGGTGCGAATTTATAATTTGACTTTATTGTCTAAAAGAAATGCCGCGACTACGAAATAACTACGACGTTACGCACGGTATTGGTGCAACTTAGCGTTACACGACGTTCCTAATAAACCGACGATTTTGACGTTTTCAAACGTTGACCGTATATTCTACTAATGTGAAATTCCGCTTAAAGTGCAGAGATTTCCGAAGTTGCTTCTTTATATGGTTTGATTTGTTTTAAGGCGGTGCAAATACAAAATTCAATTGAATTTGAACAAAATTTTAAATACATGAACAATTTTTATTTTTTACGAAAAATTACAGATGCAACAATAACACAAAATAACAATTTGATGTCTTGTTAAATGATTGAAATATATAAAAAGAAGATGTGGTATGATTGCCAATGAGACAACTCTCTACTAGAGACCAACATGACACAGAAATTAACAAATATAGGTCACTGTACGGCATTCAAAAGCAAAGGCCATACAGTACAGTCTGCTATAAAAGGCCCCGAATGATAACGTAAAACAATTAAGACGAGAAAACTAAATGCCTAATTTTTGTAAAGGAAATGAACGAAAGAGTCTGTTTTGTACATTTTTTTTGGCGTTTTTTTTATTATCTTCAATGTTTTGAAACATTCAAACTTAGTTTGATACGATGGGTGAAACAAATGCAGGACAAATCTGAGGCGAATCTCTTTACTCTTAGGACGAGCGTGCTTACAACATATCACATTGGCTGTCTTTGCTTATAACCTTAAACAGTGACTTTTACTTACATTGTAATGCATATTATTCATTTTAACGTTTAAGTAAGACCCCAATCTTAACATCAACCATGATTTATGGAAAACGTTAAAAATAGAATATTTTTGACAAAAATCTCTAACGAAAAGCTTTATGCCCGTGTCACACTGTCCCGATTTTTATATACGATGAACACCCGAATGCGAAAATTGTAAGTTCGTATGAAGTTGGTCCCGATCTTGTGAAAATACCAAAAAAGTGATCGAAGCAAGTACGATGAATAAAGAAGTCTATACGATGGTGCCGAAATTATATACGATAGCAAAAGATGGACATACGAAGGTTAACCGAAGACGGTTATTTAAGCTTCATATCTCAGCCGAAGCCTACACAATGGATCACGAAGGCTACACGATGGATAACGAAGGCTACACGACGGATTACGATGATGGCGCGATGGCCATACGATGTCTAAAAGACTTAGTTTATTATCCCCTCGCCTACTACATGTAAGTTGCGTGTAGAAAAAAATTGTTATGGACACTCTAGAACCAAAATGCTCAAAACATGGTATGGTGTTACTCGTTAAAAATATCTTAAGCGCTATTGACTTTAAAGTTCAAAGGTCAAGGTGACAGTGACAGTTGTAATACAAGGCAATATCAGCCTTGTGTACACTCTAAAACCAATATGCTTCAAAAGATTTTAACCACATTTGGTATATCGTTCCTCCTTGTAATGATCTGAAATTTTTTACGTTCAAGACCAAAGGTCAAGGTCTTGCAGATGGACTTGTTTTTTCTCCTTGAAATAGCATAATACACAGGAAATTGTTTGCTCATTTTTTTCACTGCTGGTTCTAAAGACAATATTAAAGATATTTCCAGTTACTGTATATAGTTTATGTATCAAATATGCATATTCAATTTACCATTTTCTGCATGTGTCATATACAAATATATAAATATAGTGTCCATATTTGTCCCCAATATGATACATACGAGGGGATGCCACGGTCGGCATTGCCTTGTTTGAACTGTAAAATGTGTGCACTAGTCTGAATAATCACCCATAATTATGCCCATGTTTACTGATCTATCTTAATGGTAAGGTAATGGGTTCGTTGATCCTTTTTATTCAAAAAGAGCTCTTTCCAGGAGAACATATAAATAATATAGACAAAAGGAAGGATGTGGGAAAAGCAACAAATGCGGCAAAATATGACATATAGAACACAAAACGGTTATGGGGTAAACATTCGTGTGACAACAACTCAGACGATACATAAAACAATCAGAATAATGGAGAAAAAGTTGGTTTCCCTATATACGTGTACCTGCAGTGTTGGTGTACCAGGCGCGTTTATGATTTTCATTATGTTACTTGATGTGAAAAATTGATAAAAAAATAATATTTTACTTGTAAAAGTAAATCCTGAGCCTGTAATAGCTGCTCTTCTTGTTCCATTTGAATTAATTGAAACAACGCTGTCGCCTTTTTTGTTCTCATAGAATCCTATGATATGAGCTCCATGTTTTGTGAACGTCTTTCTTAACTGTCGTATTAGACTGACCAGTGCATATCGCGCATGGCACTTTAAATGTATTTTAGCGCAAAAATTATCTTATATTTAGCTGGATTTATTGCCGTCGTAGTTCCATCTTGTCGCCTTCGTACTTTTATTCGATGGCAACACGACGGGATTACGAAGTCTTCACGAAGTCGTCACGTTGCCATCGTAAGACCTTCGAGTAGCTTCGTGATTCATTCGTGTAGACATCGTAATGTCAAAACTGTTCGATGAAAACGATGGAAACACGAATGCAATACGATTTTCAAAGATGCATTCCCGGTGACATTACGATGGTGAGGATGGTGATGCGAACTCAATACGAACCCTCAACATCGGACGTACCTTCGGGGATTTTTTAACATGTTAAAAAATTTTGAACCCTTCCCGAAGTTGTCCACGAAGGTTAGAAAAAGTGACCAATGGTTCAATGATGGTTAAAGATGACACTACGAATAGCCCGATCTGGATACGATCAGTCCCGATTTTGAAAATTTCCATAATCGTGTTACCATCGGCGTAAAAATCGGGACAGTGTGACGCGGGCATTATAAAATGTTCATCATGTTTGAAAAAGAAATACGTGCTCTTATGCTGCCGTTGTCAACTTTCAATGATTTAAAGATGGTCGGGGTCTAAACTATATTTTCAAAAAGAAAATATTTTATCTTTTCATTGATTACAATTTTTAAATCAGGATTGTTTTACCAAATAACTAAGAAAATTCATGTTATGTAGGAATTTACACATTTTGTACATAAATCAGGCCGTTAGTTTTCTCGTTTGAATTGTTTTACATTTGTCATTTAAGGGTCTTTTATAGCTGACTATACGGTACGGGTTTTGCTCATTGTTGATTGCAATAGAGTTACCTATAGAAATTATTAATTGTTCTTAAATGGAAGTTTGTCTCGTCATACGGCCGCATCTTCTTACTTTATTATGAGACCGGTGATTCTGTATTATTGTGATTTTGCTTTTGGAAACATATTTTACGAGCTATCCTTTCTTCTAATATTTTTTCACAAATTCAGGCTTCTAAAAAGGGTCGGCGATCAATATTTGTTTTTATAATATTTGAAATTATAGAATTTGGTAAAGTATAGAAAATTCTATAGAATTTGGTAAAGTATAGAAAATTCTTACACAGACCAATACCTACCTCACAGATTACCAGCAGGTCGAAATCCGATTTTGAATGATACAATTATTTTCATTTTACTCGATGTGTATTTTTAAGTAATTGCTATATGTGTATGTTCACATGGATAAATGTTTTTCTCAAGCGAACAACTATGGACCAGGAATGCATTCCATGCACTTTTTATATACTATTTGTATTGGTTACCGTAACGCTTCAATTTTCAACATATAACAGAGTATATCGGTTTACACTAAATCTTCTTTGACTTTAAAAAAAAAGAAAAGTTTCCAAACTGATTATTTTTATGTTTTCGGTTTCAATCTTTTTGGGTTTGAGTTTACATTGTTTTACAAGTATAATCAAAGTACCGAAGTACTGAACATCGGATGACCACAAGTGGATGGTCACATGCACTTGTCTCAGAAAAAAATCACATTTCTATACCTGAAACTGAGATTTATGTATTTTTTTCTGAGAAAAGTTCGTGCGTGGATGATAAATAAATGACAGGGAATTCAACCTCACTGCTTTAATATATTATATTGTGGTGATACAAATCAGTATACTCTGATGTGTTGTTATATATTATATTAATATTTGTATATAGACGTCGCGTACGGTGTTGGTGATAATACGGGTTTTGCTTTCCAGTTCGCCTTTATTGCATTTGTTAAGAAGTTTCGGAATTGATAACTATATAAATGTATATATCAAAATGTGCGTAAATAAAAGAAGAAATGGAATATACCTTAAAATCATTACTTTTTTTCATTTTGTAACCCAATTGATCCCTTATAACACTGATTTTGAGCGTGTGGACAAGTAACACGCAACACATGACCAGTTTTGTTTTAGTGCTCTTCTCATTTTTTTAAATCTTAAACAAAAAGAAGTGGTATGCATAGAAAGAGCAGTCTTTTGTGCTGATGACGTATGTTTTATCTATGACGTCATCGTTTACTGAACGCATCTGACTGGGACGAAAGGTGCACTCTATTTTGTGGCAGGCCGGAAAAAGTAAAAAAAATATGGAAAGGAGAGAAGGTAAGAGTCATTAAAAAAAAATTTCAAATAGATGATCCTATAAAATGATACATCATTTTATTCCTTATACGACAAGGAAAAAAAACAGTAAAGTTTTGTTCCAATATTCCAAAAGATGGTTGCAGAATTTACGAATATTTGAAAATTAGATTTTTGTCACAAAACACAAATTTCTGATTTTATAAGGCGCTCTTTAAAATTCGAACGAATTCTGCATACATAAATCACATCTTATTGTTTCCATCGTTTATATGTCAAAATTGTACAATAAATAAAGAACTGTCTATGTATTTCAGTAGCAAATATTATTTAAGTTTTATCCTATACTGATAGATTTATAAACTTCGATGAAATGTCACACTTGCCGTTTTTGACGTTTTCGACGTATTAATTTAGTGCTATATCAAAAACAATAGCCATTTTGCGGTCTTATTTACAATCCTTGATTTTATATACAAGTGTTAAGATTTTTTTTGAAGTGTAAGAAAAAAATACGAAAAAGTTGCAAGGGAAAATATTATAAAGAAAAAAAACGCGACCTTTTTGTTTGTGTCTAGTCAAAATGTCACAAAACTCGATTTGTTCACATTTAAGTAATTGTATGATAGGTCAAATATAACTGTTTTAGTGGGGTGAAAAAAATTGATAGTATAGCGCACAACAAACAATATAACATAAAAATTTAATTTTAAGGGATTCATTTGAACCTATTTTCGACTATTTGTCGAATATATTAACGACACAATCAGCGCATACTTTTGTCTAGTCATAATGTCACACCATGCTTTTTTAACTTGTTTTGACGTTATGCGTTCTTTTACATATAACATGGAGAGTCCTTAACGTCGCAACTCTTTTGCCTTCTTATTTCATGTAAAACTATGATTTGTATCCGTTTAAGCGTTCATAGTTGACATTAAATTTCCTTTTATTTGCAGTTGGCAATGTATATTAAATCATTTAGTGTACATGATAATTCTGAGTTTGCTTTCAACAATTGATACTTATTAAACCTTTGATACAGGTGATGAAATAGACAATGTTGTCCAGAAACTATCAAAAGCAGATAGAAGAAAACAGCAGAAAAGAGAGTGGTTCGAAAAAAATAAAAACAAACTGTTACAATCAAAGAAAGAGAAAAGATCTTTGCTCAAAGGTGATACAATATAATTTTAATACTATAATTTCTCTTTTAATGTAACTGCACTCGAAAGTAATTTGTACCGCTTTTGCCTTTAATTTAGTCCTACACGTAGCAAGCGTGTCTGCATAGACATGTATGTTGCACCATGAAATAAATAAATCTGTCTCTTCAAAAGCCGGTACTTTTATTCCACACAAAAACCAAAGAATTTAAAAAAATTAACATACCTATTTAGAATTGAAGAACCATTTATCTAGTACATTATATAGTGCGTGTACGTACAGTATTTTCTTCATGAACACATTTTGGCTTCAAAAGGGGCCACTACCCTAGGTCGATTATCCCTACATTTATGTTATTGTCAATGATATTATATAGGCAAAGAACGAAAAATACACACATAAAAAAAATACAACTTTTCCATAATAAATCGCGTGTAAATAGACAATATCATTCATTTATACATGTAGGTACATAGTATATTGAAAACGTTTCCATTTTGTAGGTTCAAAATCTGTATCTGGTAGCACCATTCGCAAAAGAAAACAAAGAGTGAAAGAACTTATAATAAAAGAAAATTGTAAGAACAGAAAAAGCAATGAAAGGGAGCAAAATAAATTAGAATGTGAAAAGCGGCAGAATTGCCTTGAAAAGAAGCGCGAATATCAATGAAGAAAAAGGGCAAGCTCTCTTATTACAACAACAAAACCGAAACAAATCCCACCTTTTTCTAACAAAATGAGAAAACACAGAGCAATGAAGAAATTAAGACAAAGCCTTCCCGACTCACCGGGGACGCGCATTTCTACACTAGCGGCTTATCTTAGAAATGAGAAATCACCAACAATAAAAACACTGCAAAGCTCCAACATCATATCCTCACAAGAGGAAAATAATGAAAACCAACTAGGTTGGCTATTATTGAAGATATGAAAATAGCAATTTCAGAGACAAAACTTAAAAGAACAGACCAGGCTAGATTATCCATGAATGTTTTGAGCGCGTCAGTAAGCGGCAACTGCGTAAAACAGTTACGATCAAAACTGTCATTAGCAAAAAAATTGGGTGTACCTGCAAGGCGTATAAGCTCCGGATTTACACTTCGGAATAAAATTTCTAAAACTTTATCATCGTCTCATGTATATACAAAAAGAAAAGTAAGAACAGATGCTCTTTCAGATGCAAATAAAAATTTAATTCATGACTTTTGGTGTTCTTCGGAAAATTCCCATCCGACCGGAAATAAAAACGACGTGAAAAGAGTGCGTATTGGACCCAAAAAATATTCGAGTCACCATGTCCAAATATTAGAAAAGACTCAATCTGAAGTTTATATAGACTTTAAAAATAAATACCCGTCTGTTAAAGTTAGTCAAAGTTTGTTTGAACGCTGTAAACCTTATTTTGTTCGTGCTGCTAGCACGAAAGATCGTGTAACGTGTTGTTGTAGATATCATTTAGAAATGAAACATGTTTTTAAAGCTGCCATGAACAATCGTAAAAAATGTAACCAAAATCTGCCAAGTGACACACAATTTCCCGTTTATGCTTCTGTGACTGATATGTGTAATGCAACTTTATGTAATCCTAATGAAAGCGGGTTTCATGACAAGAAATGTCTAGATAGGAATTGTCCGAATTGCGGAGTGAAACTTCTAAATTTCTCTAATGAAGAACTAAAAACTGATGACTCCAGTGAAAATATTAATTGGGAATGTTTTGAATATATCAATCAAAATACAAAACACGGACCGAAAAAGAAACTTATGCTTGTGAAAAAAAATACAAATCCTGGCTTAATGGTTCAGTACCTACAAAAATTACTTGGAACATTTCCGGCGCATAATTTTAGAGCAAAATGGCAAAACAATCAGTTAAAACATTTGGCTACAAATTTACCGCAAAATCACGTGATATCTGTGCATGACTATTCTGAAAATTATAAATGCAAAGAGAGAGACGAATTACAATCAAGCTATTTTCAAAAAACAGAAGCGTCTTTACACGTTTCTCTGTTATACAGACATGCAATATTGGAAGTCGACGGAGTCGAAAGCACCTTTGAAGACCCTTATATAGTAACCGAAAACTTTTTTGTAATATCAGAAGATGACAAACATGATCAATATTTCACCTTTCAAGTTCAAAAATATATATCTGAATATTTGTCATCAATATCATATCATGTGCATACAATGCACGAGTTTTGCGATGGGTGCAGTTGCCAATACAAGAGCAGACATTGCTTAGGTCATCTTCGAAAAACATTAGATGAACTAGGTTATGATAATCTCATTCGGAACTTTTTCGAAACTTCGCATGCTAAAGGCCCACAAGATGCCGCAGGAGGACTCATAAAAAATCAGACAGACTTAGCCATCGTCCGAGGAAGAGCAACTATACAAAATGCTCATGATTTATTTGAATTTGCTAAAAGCAATCTGTCCGTTCCGAAATCAAGTCATAATTGTAAACGCCGTTTATTTAAATATACTGAAAACATCAATAGAAATTTCAGGATGTTTTATAAACCGATACCAGGAATTCGGAGCGTGCATCAAGTAGTTGTTAATAATGACCATCTTTTAATAAGATCTTTATCATGTTACACTTGCAATAATTGTTTAGAAGGTAACATTAACGAATGCGAAAACACAAACATACTAGGAAGTTTTTCTCCAATACCAATTGTCCCGGAAATCGGAACGGTTGACGAAGACCAAACTGACGAGAATAATAGTGAAGTCCCAATTTATGAACTAGTATGTAAATCCACAATTTTTGCGGTTCTTTGTGATGATGATGAGTGTGATTACTACCTATTAAAAGCTCAAACTGAAACTTATCAGTTAACGAGCCGGGAAACAGACAATTGGGGAGTGTCTTATCCATCCGGGACGAAGGTTATCAAAGGACTCTATTTTATGCAAGGTGAAAATCCACTCCATTTCAAAATGATTAAAAGAAAGTATGGGCTAGTTCCTTCAAATTCATGTTTATATATATGCACTGATGTTTGTGTACGTAACGGTGAAGTTAAACTTTCTGAAGATATTCACCAGAATATACTTAAATGTGTTGAAATGAGCACTTATGTGTTATAGATTATTTGAATAAAGAGTCAAAATATTGTTAATATGTATCTTTTTAGTATAGACTAAAATAATTAGAAATGGGTCTCGATTGAGATAAGGCTGAACATAAACTCAATATTAATATTCAATATGCGGTCTCTTGAGACATGGTTCTAAAATGTCCCTAGCAGTTTCAATGTAACGTGTTGTATGAATATCTGTGAATCGGAACGAACTGAAATAATGTTACGACGTTATTTATACAATGCATGAAAATAACGTCAAATTAACGTTACCAAAACTAACACCAACACCGTACGCGACGTATAGCAGTTACATGTATGTATAATTTTCATCCAATTGTCTATCATTCTATTCTACGATTCTAATAAAAGTGCAGTACACATGCATGGTGGACACTCTTCAATAACAATTCGATTTTTCCAAACTATTGGATTTGAGTAGACATTCATAATTCCAACAAAACTTTCTTGAGATATTCTTCCGCATTCGTTAACACATTTCTTTGGTACGTGTGCATAGATTTTAATGCAAATAAATATTTCAAACGACACAATATGTTTGTATTATTAATTTCCGTTCTTATGAGTATTCATTGCAGATATGAATTTATAACAAGCGATAATATCCGCGTATTTATACGATCGGTTACCAGTCAAAAACGAAAGTCAAATCTCTATGGCAACCATACATCGGAATTAATCCACTCACGGTCATCGCGATGTAAGAATCAACATTCAAGCTTTGTTTTGTGCACTGTAAATCTACCTGACGCCTGCCGCGTCCGGACGCGTTCAAAATTTGTACACCGATTGTTCAATATTTTAACGTCATATGTTCATGCTTAGAGACGTGTTCAAAGTTTTAACGTTTGTGTTAAAAATATTAACATGTGTGTTCAGACACAGTGTACACCGGTGTTCAAATTTTGATCTGAAAAAGAGGATAGTTGTTTGTCCGATTTTCTATCCTTCTAATTGGCAAATTTACAAAGAAATTCATTTGAAAATATGAATGTACATGCAGGATGAGGATCTTGTGAATTTTTGACAAATAATTTTGTAATTGTGAAATATTAAACTTCCAAGCTGGCATATATGTATAGTTTATGAACTTATTTTATTATTATTACTAGTTTTACTTATAAGTGACATAATTATGCATATCAATGATGCCTGTTATGATAATATCGTAATAACAATATGTCGATGTTTATCTTATTTCATGATCCGTTCTAGGCCGGTGACCAAAGTCGGAATTGAGAAAATTTAATCGTCAAAAATGGTACACGGCTATATTATATATCATTGGATTCGGAAATATGTGTATTTTGAGATCATTCTGGTCGTCAAAAGAAAATATAGTGCAGTTTTTCAGAAATCTTGATCAAAGGTCACAGGTCGTTTTCAAGGAAAAACAAAATTGAATATCTTACTCCAATTTAAATACCATTTTTATAGTAGAATGATTGAAAACTTAAATCTATTGTCTTTCTTATTCAATTTTTCATCCAAAAAGTGGAAACCCATCAATAAATGAGATTTCCGATCACACGTATGCGACTTTACAAAAAGGGGGGTAGTTTTCAGTTGTAAATGATGTATTTTTTTCAAATAATAAGAACAACGTCTGTCAAAACTTAACAAAATGTATAGAAAATTAGGAACAAACATGTATTTTTTACTATAACCATTCTAGTATACATCACTAAAAGTGAAAACTTAAGTTTTAGCCATATACCATGTATACGTTGGATTCGCTTCATGCAAAACAGACAACAAAAATTATTTCAAAACATACTTATGATTGAGGTTTAAAGATTTCATGAAGATTTCTATGAAATATTTTTTGTATTAGTAGTAACATAAATCATTTAAAGATATGTTTTATGATAGAACAGCCTTTTATTCTTTTGAAAATGGAGAGAGTTTCGGTTATTCATTCCCAAACTAAGTGACGCAAGATCATATTTTTTTTATACAGGATATATTGACATAGCTCTAAATATACTAAACTTTAATCAGTAATTCAGACCTCAAATGACTTCTGAATGTGGTAACATTATTACGACGTTCTGACCATTGGCTGGAATACATATTTCTGCAAGTGCATGAAGGTTTGACAAATCTTGAATGTCAGTATTGGTCCATAGTGTTTAAAGAACACGACACAATTCTTAAGCACGAATCCTATAATAAAATTGCTAATATCAATGTTGAACTTCGGACATTTAACGTGCTGTGCATTGCAATAGAGTGGTGGTCAAATGTTTGTGTACCACATATAGCGAGCTTTTATCCATCACCATCTGACAGCATCGTCATTACAAAATACACTTTGTCCATGTCAATCAATTTTATGTGGGACATACAACAACTGAAATATCAGAAATGCCAAAAGAACCCTGTATTGAAAGAAATGTCCTGTCCTGCTGCTTGAAACTCAAAATATATCTAAACAAAAGTCCAGAAAAAAACAACATCTGTGATCCGCATCGACAGTATTCACTTGCCATGATCACATGACTGTAATCTGTAGAATGTTTCCGATTGTCGTGGTCGTTATACCTACAGTCTGGTCTGTATAAGTGATTTGATATCTGAACTAGGGACAACATTTATATCACACTGCTGATGGTAAAAAACTTTCTTCTGTGAATGTTCTTGTAATTCAGAATAAAACAGATTAACTCCCAGTATAGGTTTACAGTGCCTATATGATAAATAAGTATTAAACAGCCTTTACTTAAATGTTCTGTTTTAGAGAATGAAATTCCTCGTCTTGGTTTCAGGTTTCTTTACAATAGATGCAAGCATATGAATGAGAGACAAAAGATACCAAAGGGACATTAAAAGTCATTAGTCGAAAATAAACTGACATCGCCATGGCCAAAAAATGGAAAACACCGACAGACAATAGTACACATAGCACAACCTTTGATAGCCGTGACTTCGAGTTCTTGACTTGCGTCGGCTGCCATTTTGTCTGTATGTCTCAAAGAAACATTACAGACAACATAACGTAAGTTACCGATGGTTATTTTTTAACCAAAACTAGTGGAATTCCAGAAAAGAAAAAAGAAATAGATGATTTGGTTGTGTCATGCATATCAAAAGTATCAATATGTTAGAAGTATCAATATGTTAGAAGTATCAATATGTTACAAGCAGGAATGGAAAAAAATTATTGCAAATTTTCAGATCTGATCTTATACTTAGTATCTCAAAATTGTAAACCGCAAAATGTTACTAATTGGATGTGCAACGACAGAGCTTAAAGGTATCATTACTCGTGATAGGGTGACCTCCTGCTGTTGTCTGTTCTGTTTTAGTCGCCAGGTCTTCATAATTCAGTACATGTCCCCAAAATTAAATTTCCACGTTCGACACTCAGGTGTTACAATTGAAACAGAATCTTCTAAACCTTCCAGGGGCACACGAGATAACCCCTGTTTTTCAGTATGTTTCGTGTTATCTTGGGTGGTCCATATAGAGCTTTGCAGAATTCTGCTTGCCATTTGCGTCGTTCTTCTACTCTTACCCTGCCGTCTTGATATTATCGTCGACTAATATGTGTTAATATCCCTTTAAATCCTGTGGCCTGTTTTAAGTAGTCAGAGGTTCACCCCCTGTTCATGAAGTATTTATAGACTGAACAAGCACCAAGGTAGGGTATTATTTGAGATATGTGCACATTATACGATGGCGCAGAGGAGTGCAGTACATTGAGACCTGGGGAATTGATATTGGAAAGTTAAAATCGCCCTCCAAATTTTGTCATAGATTTTTGTTTGTAGTCGTCAATCCGTCCGTCTCAATATAAAAAAAAAGGTAAAGATATGATGCGAACATTCTTATATCTTTTATCACAAGCTAACTGGGAAATGTTAGTACTGACTGACGTATGTGTATAGGTAAAAAAGAGACAGGATATCTTCAATATATCTGAATTTTGAAACCAAAGAACTAAGCAAAATGGTTTCTTTAGGTCTTTTAAAGGTTCTGTATTTCAAATTGCCGTCCGAACTGTATAGATATCACTATGTCATGTAGACTTATGCATCATTCGTTTCCATTTTTATCATAAACAATTTTCAAGCGAATAGAAAGAACCCAATGATATATGTACATCTATGAATTAAAGTCACACTGAATTATCCACGCAATTTCGGGTATATTTCATCATTACACCAATCAACTGTGTCAAAATGCCTCAATTTACTGTACGTTGGTAAAATATATCAATTATTCCACTTCCGCATTTAAGAAAATAACACTATTTAAAGGATTAAAATGAATGTTTGCTATTTTGAAATGTGAAAGCAAAGTTTCAACGGACTTTCTAGTTTTGTTATCTTTTGGGGATTTTGTCGGATTCCTATTTCTTAAATAAACCACTGAAAAACTTAATTTCCCTCTTACATAAATAAAATGAGATTCACAGAACCTTTAAAAAGAATTATGGACACCAAAATAATTCAACAAAACAATAAACAATCAACAAAAACAAGTAATATCAAGTCCAAAATATTACAGGAAAACTATGTCTCAGCACGATCATGGACAGGACACAACTATCCGGATTTTTGTTAAGTAAATGATTGATAAGCAGAGATTTTTGAAATTAAAAAAAATATTGTTTTAAACAATATTATCTCATAAAAACATGTCTACATGAAAAGAAAAATAGCAGTTTTATTACTTTATAGTAGATACGATACAATTTATTCATCAGCGCCTTATTGTATGATGTTGGAATCGGGTAAAACACAAAATGTCCCCGTTAATAGTAGTTTGTACCTTCATAATTTGTCATCAAAAGGCTTTGAGGATTACCCTTTTCGCCTAATGCATAAAACACTATGTCTGATGTTTGAATAAAACAAAAAAAGAAAGATATGCGATGACAGCTTTTGAATAAAAAGCCAAATTGCATGCCACTAATGATCTGCATTTTACGGAAGCCCTGGAGTGCCATGCAAAAAAAAAAATTCAACTTGTGCGCACAAGTTACCAACTTGCGCGCACAAGTTACTATCTTGTGCGCACGAGTTACACAACTTGCGCGCACGAGTTACTATCTTGTGCGCACAAGTTACATAACTTGCGCGCACGAGTTACAAACTTGCGCGCACGAGTTACTAACTTGTGCGCGCAAGTTACTATCTTGTGCGCACAAGTTACACAACTTGTGCGCACGAGTTACACAACTTGTGCGCACGAGTTACCAACTTGTGCGCACAAGATAGTAACTTGCGCGCACAAGTTAGTAACTCGTAGTTAGTATATTGTAATCAATAGTTACACGTGTTTATAGCATGGGCACACTATGCTTTATGGAAGGCGATCCTGCCGGACAAACATTCTATAAATTAAGGTAATTTTTAACATAGGTAGAATTTTACTGACTGTATTAATTCAGAGAAAAGTAATTAGGAACAGTGTGTAAAACGAAGTTACTATTCAATAAGAAACTTATAATTCTTATTCCTTTTTTATGAATTCCAATGTAAACGGGTTATTTGTTCGTAAGAGGGCCCCCCGGGGTACACTTAGTTTGTTTTAATGCACTGACACTCAAGTTATGTTATTTCTGTCGTGTAAATTATTGTGTCGTGAATGGGCTACGGGTATCATATTACACCGTTCCTTATTTGCTGCTTAACTTGATACATATAAACATTTAACATTTTGGTGTATTAGATAGGCGGTATATCTTATTACCATCGACGTCACTGAGAGGATATTGAAACGATGTTCATCGAGTACCAAAACTAGTCAATACTATGTTTATGGCCTTAGTCATGTTAGTTATGGCTGTATAAACTAGCCACAATTTAGACGAAACGGCCGTCTGGCATTGATACCAAATTTTATCCTAGGGGCGGATTCAGACATTTTAAAAAGGGGGGTCCACACCCGTAACAAATAGATTATTACTATGACGACACATCAAAGTTTCGTTTCTTTAGCGATACTTATCGCCAGTCATTAGTCACTGTGATCAATTATACTCATTTAGGATTAACATTCGACCCACGATGCTCGATAGTAATACTAGTTTACAAATCTTTGAATTGAAGTAGTCACATTTTAAACAGCTTACTTTATTACAGGTGTCAGATCAAATAATCATGACCACAAATGATTTAGCTATCATTATTTCAACCTACTTTAGCCTAGGTTTGCAATATGAAGAAATTATTGGTTTGTTGGCTCAAAGACATAATGTTATTTTATCTATGAGAACTTTGAAAAGACGCTTAGCTTCGTATGGATTGTACAGACGAAAGAATTTTTCGGATATTTTCCAAGTTGCTATGTTTATCTTCGAACAACTAAAGTCATCTGGTTGTCTCCATGGATACCGTTGGATGCATTCGAGATGCTTACAGAATGGTTTTATTGTCCAAAAGGAGATGGTAAGAATCCTATTAGGCATATTGGATCCTTCTGGCGTTGCTGCGAGAGTTAAGCGCAAACTAAAAAGAAGGCACTATAGATCCAAGGGTCCCAACTACATATGGCACCTTGACTCATATGATAAGTTAAAACCGTATGGAATTTGTGTCAACGGATGTATAGATGGGTTTTCAAGGTTTATAATTTGGTTACGTGTTGGTAGAAGCAATAATAACCCACGAATTGTAGCGGGATTTTATGTAGAAGCTTTGACTTCTTTAGAAAGGGTACCACATTCAATACGATCAGACATGGGAACCGAAAACAGTTATATTGCTGAAATGCAGTCATTCTTAAGGAGGAATGGTCCCGGAAGCAGAACAGCTTTTCTCTATGGAACAAGTCAACACAATCAACGTATAGAGAGCTGGTGGGGAATACTTAGAAAAGAATGTGTACAATTTTGGATGGAATTCTTTGAACAGATGAAGCAAGACGGCTACTTCACAGGCGACTTCATCGATAAAAGTCTGATACAATATTTTTTCATGGATATTATCAGAGTAAGATAGAATATGATATATAAATATCATCTTAAATCAAAACGAAACAACGAAGAACTATTCCAAACGCTTAATTTGATAAACGTTTAACATGTTATATGTTTCAGTATAAAAACGTACTTGAAAGAGACATTTTATATAAAAAAAAGTCGTAAAGACATAAAGACTTAAACTGGCAATGTTTTCTTCCAAAAATTTGCAATCACTGGCCCTTGTAATTATCTTTTGACCCTTTTATCTCTGAAACAAACAAAAAAAAGCTATGTTAGAACGGTTAAATGAAATTTAAACAGGAATTTCATAAGGATTCTTATCGCAAAAAATAATCCCATCTAAATCTGACTTTAACTATAAGTTCTCAAATTATAAACAGCATTGTTCTAATTTACCCCAATCCCCTTTTTATCTCGCAAAAAAAGATATAGCGCGAGCTTAAATCTACTTGCTTAAAAGTTATTGTGAAATGAATAGAAAAAAAGGCAAACGTAAATTTCATGAAAAAAAGGTTCCATGCCAGAAAAAAACACCTATCTATAAGACAGTCTTTGGCGTCTGACTGTGGGTAACTTGTGTGCAAACAAGTTAAGGAACTCAATGATTGTAATCTTAGATGACATTGGAATTTTTCAAGAAGCGCATGACGCGTCATAACAACATACACATCTACTTATTAGAAAATAATCCCACTAATTTCATTAATCCCAAAATCGTCATACAAACAAAATAAATGCATTCTGATATAATTTCAGGTAGGTCCGTGAAGAAGAAATACAGTTACTTCACGGTGCCATGTAGAAAAAAACGCCTCAAAGTACTACCAAAACGACCACACATTTTTTGGCGATCATAAAATCCGCAATTGCTATTTCTGTAATTTATTTCTTTTTCATCAAGTTACATCCAGATGTGTCTCTATTAACTGCACGTGTCTTCATTAAACAAATTAGATTTTAATCGAAGAGAATGCATTTTAACACCACTTTTATCAAGTTATTTCTATTTCAGAAAGAGCTTGAAAATGTCGTTGAAACATGGAATGCACACCGAATTCGCAAATCGAAGCATTGCGACATAAACGGGCGTCCAATGGTCTTATACCAGGCACCTTTCTTGAAAGGCACCGAGGATTATTCACTACCTTTGGACAATGTCGAACTAAATGCTTGTGCCGAGGAGTGTGACTTCGACGATTCAGACTGTGACAATGACATTTTGGACCTGGCTGACATATTAATGGAGGAAAACAGCTGGACAAAAACAAGAGATCCCTATGACAGAGCCACACTTTATTTACAAATGAGGGATATAATAAAACAAAATTTATAATTCAATATTGGTTTTATTAATATTATATTTATTTATAAATTTACTAAAATAAATCTCTCTACATTAAACATATACAACTTGAAAAATGTTTTAGCATGAACAGACAATCGGATTATTTGGCATGCGTCAATGAGGCAACGTTCCATGCAATAGCATAGAACATGAAAAAAAATGGGGTCATCTGGTGACACGGATTAAGATTATATACCACATCACATGACGTACCCGACACCGAAAAGAATGTATTAAAGTTTTACCAAATTCCAAAATCAACAGTATTATAATATGAAATTGACTACAAGCTTTCGATTTTTTTTCTCATTTCCTGAATTAAGTATTGTTTAGACATCTTCGTGATATTTGTCAATTGAAATTACAAGAAGCCGGAATAGTATTTTTTTTTATTAAGATAAGACCCGTAATTTTAGGTGTGTATATCTTTCATCAGTGATGCTGTGATATATGATACCTAAAGCACATTGTACTGATGAGCATCATTTGCTCAAAGTATTAAAGAATAGAATTACTAGTAATACTCTTACTATGCGACATGCCGTTTTATGATTACAATCATCACAGTTTTTGCCCCCAAAAAACCGCAACATTCGGTAAACAGCATCTGTTAATGACAATTACTCCAATAAGGGATGAATTTACAATTTAAGTCATTAATTGACTTAATGTAACGACCATGTCGTCATAGTCGTCCGAATTCATTTGGATTCCCAGGCTATATCTTGATAAAACTGAGAATGGAAATGGGGAATCTGACAAAGAGACAATAACCTGGCCAAAGAGCAGAAAACAAAATAACAATTATACATAAATGACTACTAGCAGTTACTGACATGCCAGCTCTAGACCTCAATTAAAATGATTGAAAGATTATGTTTTCACCAAATGAATATCAAGCTCAATTCTTCCCTTTTTTTTGTTTAGTATCATACCATCATAAAATATTTAAGAAGAACACAACCCGTAGCAGGTCAAAAGCTGGCTTAAGAACATAACTGTTTATTTCCAATGCAAAGACCCTATAAGTGAAAGAATAGCAAAGCCAAAATATACCATCCATAATTACCCGACAACAGTATCGTAACTGTACTATAGAAAAATAGAAAAAGTCTTGTTTACAGGTTTTGATAGCTTTTAAGGTTAATGCCGACATTTTTGTGCTTTGTAAAGAATATTACTATAAAAGGTTGAATGTGAAAATCCCCATGACCTATAGTAATTTCATACAGAAGTTTCATGGAAAAGTGTAACGGTAATATTTGCGGGGCAGCGGACGGAGAAGGCGAATGTAATGTAGTCAAACTTGAGTATATATAAGTGTATGGATTTGTATTAATTTGTACCATCAGTTCGGCAATACTAACCAGATGGGACTGTATTCGGGGGTTATGGTCCAAACAGTTTAGGTAATAGGGGTCAACAAAAAGGAATTTCTGGTATCCGGGCAATAACTTTTGTATTAGTCTATGCATTTTTATGATATTATACAAGGTTCCATATTAAAAAGAAACCGAAGGTTGTGATTGATTTTGAGGATTAATCATTAATTGCCAGACCATTAAACGTAATTTTGTAGTTTTTTCCTCAATATGTGGCTATATTACATTCACCTTCTCCTTCCGTTAAACTTCTGCCTGGAATTATTGTATATTTGGTCATCAGCTCTAGCTCGACGTTAAAGATAAATTGTTGACACTGATATATGTTTCGAAAAAAAAACACCAATCTGATGAACAGGATTATTGCTTATTAATTCAAAGTCACTAGACTATAATCTCGAGCCTCAAACTGTTAAAAAAATTGAGATGTACAAACCGTGATGTTGTAACTTGATAGCAAATCTTAGTAGTTTCTATCAAACTAACTAACAGCAAAACATTCGAGTGTGTAAGTTATATACTTGTATTTGGTTAGCTTGATTGCTAGCTGAACCGTTAAGTCATCATTAAGTTAAGTTTACTTAAACGACTAGTCCGACAAAAAACCAATTTATCCGTCTGTAGGACTAGACTACTCAGAAAGAAGGATGATATATCTAACATAATGACTTCACGGTTCAGCTAGCCAAACATATTACCTTTACCTTTACTGTTAGCAGAAAAAGTAACTTGCAAAATGTAGTTCATTCAAAGTCGCTGGATCATGCCCTAGGAGCAGGGCCTCAACATAGTCTTCAAACTAGAAGTAATGCAACTTTTATTACACAGCAATGCCACATTACTAGAAGTACCTATTAAACTTGCAGATATCTCAGAAACGGTAACAACGGACGACGACACATACTGAAGTGATAGCAAAGCTCTCTGGACCTTTTAGGCCAGGTGCCCTTTCCAAAGGGGTAATCTGTTTAACCCTTTCTGTGTTGTGCTGTAAATACATAATTCTTAGAACAGTGAAACCTGTTTAAAAAGAACCTCTTCGGGACTTAATATGTGGTTCGGTTTTGGTTGATGTCAGGTTCTTAACGCATACAATTTGATACGATAGAGCTTAAGAGCATGTTTGGTTAATACAGGTTTTCGGTTATACAGGATTCGGTTTAACCAGGTTTCACTGTACCAGTTGATGTCGTTTCTAAAAATGAAGCAATGCGTCTTTGTTGTCTGATAAATTGAAAGGCTCGATACCAAAGATTTTCTTGTAACAGATATTGTAAAGAAGTACGCGAAAACCAAAGTGTCAAAAGTAAACCGGGGACAAAAACACAACTGGTAACAATAAAGCAAGACACCAAACAAAGGACAGCACTACGCAAATAAGCTTAAAATAAAAAGAAGAAATGGGTCGAATTTAGGTTGCCTCTAACCAGTGTTAATTGTAAAAGGTCAATTATTGGAAAGAAGGAGGAGGAAACCTATGACAGAAGAAGGTCCCCCTTCGTACCCCTAAACGAGAGACATATATTTATTCTACCATACATGTAAACAATGACAATCTCTGTCTAAACCAACATAAAGAAGCTTTGTCTAAACCAACATAAAAAAGCGATAGGGTTTGTATAACTTCCAATCTTCTGATAGTAACCAGTTAATTGTGCATCACAACTTTGCAACTTCATCAAGTTGATACAGGTATATCACTATACGTTTTAAGCTAGGAAGCTTTACGCTAGGAATTCTTCTTAATTAAGGAGAGATTTATTTTTATCTCATTTGGAAGCTCTTAAATACACTAAATGAACACTAACTTTAGTCTTTCTCGTTTGAATTGTTTTACATGGTCTTATCGGGGCCTTTTATAGCTGACTATGCGGTATGGGCTTTGCTCATTGTTGAAGGCCGTATGGTGACCTGAAGTTGTTAATGTTTGTGTCATTTTGGTCTTTTGTGGATAGTTGTCTCATTGGCAATCATACCCCATCTTCTTTTTTATATTCTATGTTTTTCAATAAAGTATCAAAGTCATGTCCACTATCGAATAACATCTTTTAAAACATTTGATCTAAGCAAAATTTCAATCGAAGACCTGAATTAAATAGCTCCTATCAATTTTTACGATACATGGTGTATTCTGATGAACATTTTATTTCAGTAATGGTCGCCAATCAGGTCTGAAAAGGCATAAGAAGGAAATCATTTTATCGATGAAAATTTATCTATTTTTTGCCTGATAACAATACAATATTGTGATATAACTATGTATATTATACTTTTCTTCTATTATAAACTGAGGATAATTATTTACAAGTTTGATCCAAATCAATCTTAAAGCGTAAGAAAAGATCTTCAAAAATGTTTAGGATTACGCATGAATCAAAATAATGGGAAACAAAGACCGAAGAAAGTGAGAAAAAAATCGTTAATGGCAAGAGGAATTAACAATTAAATGAAATAGATTCACTGAAACTTGTAATTGAAATAAAACAACAAAATAGTTAATGACAAGGTAAATAAAAAGTAATACCTACTGCTATTTGACTGAAATCATTTTAACATAACAATATTGACAATAATACAATAAAATCAAGTGGCTTGCCTTTATGGCAAAACTTTAATGCAGCTTGTGTTTCTCTCAAAACTGTTGAACAGTAAGGTTTGGGTAATGGACATAAACAAACACAGAACAAATTGTTCACATAAATCTGAAATGCTTTTCTGTTCAACACTGTGAACACTTAAAAAAAAAAACTTGAAAAAAACTCCCTCTGCCGAACTCACGACATAAAATCATTACACAAAATCATTACACAACCTCCTTTAAACATGAATTATTAAACAAAGAATACTTGAATCATTTAGAACTGTACTCATACATTGAGTTAATGTCCATTTTCATCGGAACATCCTGGAATGCCAGCACTATTACACTATATGAACTCTAAACTATGTCCATTACCCAAACCTTACTGTTCAACAGATAATTGAACTCAGACCTAAAAGAAGGATATGTGTCATAAGTTGATGGAATTTGTAATACTCGCCCACATGTATGAGCTATTGGTGACCGTGTGAACCCTTTAGATTCAAAAAACTCAATCGTTATTTTCATTCCCAACAGGACATCTGAACATGTGCAGAACCTCAAGAAAGCCTTTTGTTTTTCTCCATCTAGATCTTTGATATATCTTTTTAAAAAGCCTGCACATAGCCTTTCCGCTTCTTTCATGTTTTCCGGTACACTCAAGGATTTCAAAATTTCCTTAGATGTTGGTTTCATTTCTTGATAAATTTGTTGTAGTTTGCCTGGAGTGACTTGTAACTGTCGTAATTCTGAACGGAAACATTCGATCACGTAGCGTGGTTGTTGAATCAACTCTTTATGTGCCAACTCTCCAATAATTGGCAGGACATTTTCAGAATTCACCAATTTTCTACAAGAATGACTATCAAGGAATTCAAGGAAGTCATCTTGATCCACATCATTGAAATTGGAAATAGCTTTTTTAACAATCTGACTTTCCATTTCAGGTAAGTAATCTGAAAACAATTCAATCAGACTTGATTCAATGCTTCCATGAATGCACTCTTCGAATATAGCAGGCATAATTGAAATGGGCCAGTAACCACTGACTTCAAACCCCTTTCTTATTATTCTACTAACAGCTTTCCATTCCTCCTTTTGGAAATCATGCCTAAGTACAGGTACCTTGAAAATACGACCCTCTGTGCATTGTTCATAGAATTCATCCCAAAACTGGGTTATACAATCTCTGAAAACACCATCTCCTTCTCCGGCTTCTTCCTTACCATTGTCTAATACCATGATGGCATCAATGTCTACAGTCATGATGTTTGGATCTTCAAAATGAATTATCATATCCATTAAAGCTGAAGCCCTATGTATACGAATAATTTTTCTCTCCACTGTACCAGCATTTCCAAATTCTAATGGTCTGTCCAAAGTATCACCACTTCCACTCTCTAATGGTAATGTCGAGTCTAAGCTTACATTGCTTGCCCGTACATTAGGACCAAATGCAATATCACCGTCGAACGAAAAATCAGCAATATCAAAGTTTGTTTGGATATCCGGAAGTTCTGCATTATAAAAATCATTAGTGACAAAAATGTCATTTGATTTTTCAGGTTTGCTTAAACAGGTTGGAGGCAAGTCAATAATTTCCATTACTTCAATAACTCCACTCTGAGCAGTTGCATTCCTATTCTTTGGAATTGATAAAGGTGGCAACTCGTCACTCTCAATTGTACTAGTAGTGCCTTCTGTGCAGAAGTTGAACCTCAATTGTCTCATCTTTAAACGATTATAACAGGACTCCACGGTAGACTGTAAGTCGATGTTTTGAAAATATGTGTCAGTTAATTTTATCTCATATTCCGTGATTTTACCTCTCACTGCGTTGTGTCCATTTGGAAAATACAGCTGTTTGGCAAGGTCTAATACTTGTCCCATCGTATCAAATTTTTCCATGTCAAACGACTTAGGGCCACCGCCCTTGTTTCCTCGTATCTGATGATATGCATCACCGTCATTATGGAAACAGCTTAGATCCACAAGACGTTTCTTTTTTTCTGCGTTCTTGTTGCCTTTCAGTTTCTTACTCAAAGAACTACGTACCTCTTTTTCATCCTCATCCTCATCTCCACTACTATAAGAGGCCCCTCCCTTTATTGCATTCACTTTTGCCCGAAGTTTTTTCATTAACGACGTCTTTGTCTTCTTTTTCTTTTCACAAGACGTGTCTTTTCTGTCCCTGCTAAACGCTATTATTGCTTTGCGATCCCCATACAGCGGCACAAACTTTGTCAATTCCTCTTCTGACATGTGAATGATAGTTTGGGAATCTATCTGAAATGGACAAAGAGCATAAAAATATTGGTATGCAAAATTGATGGTTTATAATCAAGTTTAAAACATGGCAGTGTCTGCGCGTATCCGCATGCGGGTACGGTCGGTTTTTTCGAATAGTCAAAAAGTCGATCGTAGGCTACGCGTACCAACATCCGTTTTTATAATAAAATGCTATCGGATCGGGAATGAAACGTGAAATATAAACGGAAATTATCGATGATATGTGGATTTCGATTATCGATTTCGTGTAGAACGAGTGAAGAGTATGAAAAATATAATTCAAATTGTATTTATCAGGTAATAATACATTGCAAATTAAATGCACACTGATGGTAAATGAAACTGTACAGTCCCTGTAAATGAAAAGAATTTAAAGAATTATATATATCTGAATTTTAAAAATACCCATATGAGATTTTAGTAAAATGTAAAACAGAAACTGAAATTTTGAAATATCTTATACTACTAAAATTAAAGCTTGGATGTCTATATAAGAATTAAAGAAGCAAGTAATAGTGTCAAAATAAACCAATTTTAAAAGATTCATGTAACTAATTAAGATTTGGAACAAATTTTACCATCATATCCAATAGGATTGTTTTGGCACATTTTTCCGAACCCTGCACATTTCAAGTGTTGCCAGTCCTAACAACAATCACAGGACAAAGAGTCCTTATCGTGAACTGAGGTTTTCTGACATTTGATACACATTACAATTTAAATCTGTTAAACTTTAAATCCTTTTTATTTATTTATTTTCCCGTTCTTCTCTTCTCTGCAACTGCAATTGACTCCCGAGGTTTTTTTTTATATATATAATTGTATAAAATTAATCGACTGATAGTTTTTGTTCAAAACTAACTACGAAATGTCTTCCCCACATGTATATCACACTCTTCCATTTAAAGAATTTTTATTAACTGAGAAAAAACTGTTCACGTACCTATATATATATCCGATGGATACATCTGTTGTAGGGTTGTCACTGACTCAGACGTACTTATGAATATAATTATTTTCTGTGATTGTATCTTACATTAATTTGTAGGATCCTCTACTATAGATAATTTAGCTGATCTGTAACAATAACATCTTCATGCCTTATATATCATGTACTGTAGTACGCCGCTAGATTAAAACTGACGTGGAAAGGTAACACATGCCCACCGAAAGCTCTTTTTTTTTGAGAGCCCAGGTGGTCGTGTGGTCTAGCGGGACGGCTGCAGTGCAGGCGATTTGGTGTCACGATATCACAGTAGCATGGGTTCGAATCCCGACGAGGGAAGAACCAAAAATTTGCGAAAGCAAATTTACAGATCTAACATTGTTGGGTTGATGTTTAGACGAGTTATGATTAGTTGTAATCTATTCTCTAATTACGACAAATTCCGTATAAATTTAATCATATTTCACGTTTTATTTCCGATCCGATAGCATTTTTATTATATAACCGGATGTGGGTACGCGTAGCCTACGAATAAACTGGTCCGCCGTTCCATCTATAGCTTTGCACCGAAGGAACAGGTTGGTGTGCCATTGTCACATTGGCATTAATTGGACGAGTTTTAAAAATTCATCGATTCGCTAATAAAATTGACCAATTATAATGATAGGAAATTGACCTCCGTGAAATGTTATTACTGTGATGCCGCAAAATAAATAAGTATCTGGTATCCCCATGGTGGTGGTGCAGATAAATGACCAACAAGCATGTTAACATGTTCTTGAAAAACTGAACCGGTATCTTTTATTCCCTTAACATCTCAGTAGGGTTATAAATGTGATAATTTCTTGTTTCTTGCCTGGGATCCGGCCCAATCTAGCTGCGCGTCGTATACTGACAAGATTAGCCAGGACCCCAGACTATATAACACATAATAAACATAGCACATGATGCACTAGTCTCGTCGAATTATCAAATCCCGTGGTCAGAATTGTGACCACGGGATTTAGGCCATACCTGTTGTCAGTGTAGCGATAAGTGAACACAACAGGGGTCCAGTTTAGCCTACGAACGGCAATCTGACTATTAGTACCTGCATGCTGGTACGCACAGACACTGCATTAAAACATACAGTTCTCGTGCAAATTTCTTAAATAAGTATTACATTAACCGTTACGTTTGTAATTTGTAAAGATCCATGACAATGAGGCCAAGTGTACACCCTACAACTATTCCATACACCAAATATAGCCCACCTATTACTTTAATTGGTAACTGAAAAACAAACCGAAACCAATAATTTAACATTGACCAATGAACCATGAAAATGAGGCCAAGGTTGATATCTGCCAGACAGATATGTTCATAGTTGAACTTCTCCTTAAAGTACTGAAAAAACAAACCATAACACATAAACTTAACATTGAACAATGAACCATAAAAATGAGGAAGATATGATACCTTCCAGACAAACAGGTACATCATTCAATAATCCCATATATCAAAAGTATAGCTCACCTATTGCTAGCTTAAAGATTAAGTAAATGATAAACAGACCAAAACACAAAAAAACTTAGCATTTAACTATGAACAATGAAATTAAATCAAAGACCGTGAATGGACATATAGCAGACGGTAATTCGATCTCACCATCCTACAATGTGAGGCACCATGGGGAAAAAAAAGATTTATAAAAATAGTTTACACCATCACTGTTTAGTAGTCCTGGTGTCTCGAATAATAGACTTTCAACACAAGCGAGACAAAAATCGTCTTGTGTTAGAAATTGACATAGACAATCAAAGGTATCCCAAATATGTTTGTCGTTGATGGACTTTTAAAACTGAACTAAAAAAGAGATATGTCGATGTATAACAAAAGCGAAATGTCTCTAAAATTAAGATTAAACAAACATAAAATCAGGATGTTATGCCCTCTATTGATGCAAATGTTGTATGATTTCCAATGAGACAACTCTCCATCAGGCATAAAATGTAAGGACTAAATAAAAAATCATTTTGATGAATAAGTTTACCTTTTCCTCTATCAATGTTCTTATAATATCATCTTTAATATTGCGACTTCTCATGAAGTCATAAAGGTCAGGTTCAGACATCTGAAATAACATAAAAAAATAAATTTATAATTGAAGTATTGTTGTTCACCTGTCAGCAATGAAGCTCCCTACTTCGGAAAGGAAACTCAAAGAAGTCTGTTTTACCCAATTTTATAGAAGTGAAAGCTAACGATAATCAATTAGTAATTTACTAACCAGTTTCCATAGAACTGTTTTTTTTTAAATCTAAATCTTGATCCAAATTACTCACCGTTCTTTTAATTTCAATAATAACAAATGGTTCGAAAAATTTAACAAAATCACGGACCTAAAACAGCTGCCCCTCATCTTAAATGGTGGGGAATCTTATTGATATCGAATTTCTACGCAAGTACATTCTTTGTTCATAAATATTTTAAAATAAATATTTCGGATACCAATTTTGAAACATAAGAAATGCATATTAAATCGAAATCAACCTGCACATTTGCAGAGAATATTAAAGAACCATTTTAAAACAGTAATCCATTTTGCAAGAGGGTCTACCTTATATATGGCCCGAGAACAGAAGTTATTCCGTGGTGCATTTCTTTTAGACAATTAGAAAATTTAGACAAATTATATCAAAATTATCCAAAACCTCATCAGATCTAACTCACAATATGGACAATTGTATGTTGAAGGGGTGAAGAAATGAATTGTGAAAGGGTATGAAATAAATTGGTAAGTAACACTGTCCACACCAAGGAAAATATTTTCGAGGATAACGAAAATTAAGGGACGACATCCGTGTTCAAGCTCGTCGTCGCTTATTGTTTCGTTATCGATTCTAGACACTAACTAGTTCGAACGAAACACCTTTTAAACTGCCGCATGTTTTTAACGGGGTTGCGTGCCGTGCAATATCGTAACAGCTACATAGGGCTACGTAGATTTTTGACTGATGAACGTGTATCTAGCCTAGCTGCTACCTAGATCTATTAAGCAGCTAGGCTAGGTACATAATCAATAGTCAAATATTATAATATTGATAATGAGGCGTAAACAAAACAAACAGACACAAAAGTAAAAATGCTACAAATAGGGGTAAATAGTCGAAATCGGTAGGTCACATTCGTGATAAAGGGGTTTCGGACTTGTGGGGTGTCGGGCCAATAAGGTGTCTAATTATTGGGGTGTCGGACTACTGGGGTATCAGAATAACGGGGTATTCCCCAAGATATAATTATATAGACAATAGATAATTGACCAATGTGGACCTTATGTTCGCAATTCCATTATTTTTCTTTATATAGAAAACAAGAATGTGTCCCCAGTACACGGATGTCCCATCCGCACTATCATTTTCTTTGTTCAGTGGACCCTGAAAATGGGGGGAAATCTCTAATTTGGCATTGAAATTAAAATTATTAAGATCGTATCATAGGGAACATGTTTACTAAGTTTCAAGTTGATTGGACTTCAACTTCATCAAAAACTACCTCGACCAAAAACTTTAACCTGAAGCGGGACAGACGGACGAACGGACAGACAGATGAACGAACAGACGGGCGCAGAGACAAGAAAACATAATGTCCATAAATGGGACATAAAAAAATTTATACTTGGGATCTATAATTGTTTTAAGTTAAGAGTTAGAGTCAAGTTGGTTAAAATTGGGATAATCGGTTTTAAATTAAATGCATTTATAAAATAAGTATATAAGGTATATAAAGGTAAAGTTTTGCACTGTTATTATTTGTCGATATTTATGAATTATGATTTTATCATACTTTTCTTGAACAATATACTTATAAAGTATTCTAGGTTAATTTATATATATTGACCCGGACTACTAAAATCTTCTTTTTATTTAGCCATTCAAATATCAGCTTGTTTGCTACTGAAACTGGAAATAACGCAACATCAAAATGTGTAAAACACCGTCAAATAATTCTAAAATGTACGTACATTACCTTTTCCTTCTCAGTTGGCTCTATTTTGAGTTATAACATCTCTTTTATATACATGTATACCCGGCTGAGGCTCGTGCAACACCTGGTGCTGAATACATTTTAGAAAACTTCAAAGACATGAACTTTTTTCTCACGCTTCAAATTTACCCATATAAGGATAGCCGATAGGATCAAAGACAAAGTCCGTAAAAAGTATTCTTGAATATCAAATGTTATATTGTACGTTACACGTACTGCACATCCACACAGTTTTGTAGAAAAGTGTAAATGCATTTGCAATCATCAATTTAGAGACCATCAAATAAGAGATAATAGGGATATTTCCTTAAATATACAGCCTACTGTTTTAACGTAGTTGTAACAATGAAAACTATCAAGGACACCACACAATTGAATGATTGCATAAAACTAAAGGGTTGGATTCTTAAAGTGCTATTGGGTTAAAATTTTAATCTATAGTTTTGATTTCGGTTGTATTTCGTTTCTTCATTTTCCCTTTCTTTTTGTTTCGTTGCGTTTTGTTTGTTTTGGTTTCGATTTCCACTCTTATTTTATATGTACCCGTTTTAACAGTTTAAACATAGATTAAATATGATTTTTGAGGTTAGAGTAAGAGGTAAACTCTCATAACCTGAAATGATTTTAGAAGTATTATACATACCAAATACGTTTCGGACATTCAGTTTATGCTCACTTTTCCCGGGTCATTATTTCTCTAATGCATTAGTTTTTTTTTTGTCAATGTGAAATCGACAAGAATGCGATTGGACCAAATACTTGGAAAATGTTATTTTGTCAGCTTAAGCCCATAATTGTTGAATTTGTAATAAGGTTGTAACTTGAATAATAACAACGCACCCTTATGATCATTGTGCTCAGAGGTAATGGAGTGATCGTAGTGATCGTAATATAACGACTAGATTATTCGGGTTAATAAGGTTGTGGTTTATGATTTGACCGTTCTTAAAACATTTTTATCTCCAATAACGAAAAAAGCATGAATTAGTATGGTTGTTGAAAAGTATAAGTCTCAGACCGCGGCTCCTAACGGTGGCTACATAGATTGTGTTCACAAATGCAGACATTTAACATCCATGCATTATGTCACATTGATTAAATATCATTAAACTAACCTTTCTTCATAAACTTCATCCAAGCAAGAAATCCGCAATGTACAAATCACGCGCATGTCAATAAGGGCTCAAATAATCGTGCGCACATATTAAATAACTCGTGTGCACAAGATAGTAACTCGTGCGCACAAGTTGTGTAACTTGTGCGCACAAGATAGTAACTTGTGCGCGCAAGTTGTGTAACTTGTGCGCACAAGATAGTAACTCGTGCGCACAAGTTGTGTAACTCGTGCGCACAAGTTGTGTAACTTGTGCGCACAAGATAGTAACTTGTGCGCGCAAGTTGTGTAACTTGTGCGCACAAGATAGTAACTCGTGCGCACAAGTTGTGTAACTCGTGCGCACAAGTTGTGTAACTTGTGCGCACAAGATAGTAACTTGTGCGCGCAAGTTTGTAACTTGTGCGCGCAAGTTGGTAACTTGTGCGCACAAGTTGAATTTTTTTTTTTGCATGGCACTCCAGGGCTTCCGTAGCATTTGATGTCAAATTCGCTGATTTAAAGCTGAAATAAAAAAAACTGCACCATACGACTTTTTGACGACCAATCTTAAATTCAAGTAAAATCATTTTTCTAGTACTGTGCCAATTTTTAGCCGTGTACCATGAAGTGAAATTAAACTTCTTTAATAATCGACTTTTTCCTATTCTGTCACCGCACTATTCAGTTTATTAACATAACATGTTCAATCGGTGTTCAAATCGCCGAAATTTTGAACACCTCGCGTTAAAAAATATATACCAGGGTATCAAATACCGGAAACAGATATCGGCTGATGATTTAGGCGGTTAAACGAAGAATGGATACATATAAGGAAGAGCACTGGAGAAGGGACTTCTATCTCACATGAACACGAAAGAAGTGAGTAACAAGTTAGGATAATCTCCATAGGTAGTTCGATGGCTTCCTTGTCATTTTCTCATGTCAGATATATATTTGTCAAATATTTATAACTGTTATATCCAAATTTTCAATATTCAACATAAAAGACGAATTAAAGAACAGTATTTAACGTAAATAACTGTAAGCTTTGTTCTGGTGATTTTCTAAACTGATAAATAATCAGTATGTTATCGTCTGTCTGTTTAAATACAGAATAGATTGACACGTATATTAGCTGAACACTAAGTGTTAAGAACTCTAACATCAAGCGTTCAAAAATGAAACACAAAGGCATTAAAAAATGAACACCACACATTCAATTGATGAACACTAAGTGTTAAGAATTCTTACATCAAGCGTTCAAAAATGAAACACAAAGGCATTAAAAATGAACACCACACATTCAATTGATGAACACTAAGTGTTAAGAACTCTAACATCAAGCGTTCAAAAATGAAACACAAAGGCATTAAAAACTGAACACCACATATTCAATTGATGAACACTAGTGTAAACATATGGAACACCATTTTTGACTTAGAAAATGCATTTTTTTTATTTGCAGGAATCCGGTTAGATTGGAATGTTTGAATTAGAAACCGGTAGCCAATAAGCCCACGAATGTCATTTCTGCATGCTATAAAGTGCTGGAAAAAAGAAAGATGTCATAAAGGTATGACAATATATGTATATTAATAGCTTATGTAGGTGTATCCTTTCTATATCTGTATACCTTAGGTCAAGAAATCGACTTATGTAATTTATAATGTCAAAACTTGCAATTCGCTGCCACAGAATATCAATTTGTACTCTATAGTATATATCGAAATTAAAGCACAACAACTATTGCATAATTTGATGCTTTATGAAAAACTCTCTTCTATTAATTTTAACTTTTATTTTGCAGGATATATAGGCTCATAGACATTACTTGTTGAGGAGGATTTTGATATTGGAAGTTGATGATAACACATAAAAAATGCCACCCAGTTGATAGCTTTAAGTGAAGATGCACTGAAAAGTTGAGCGTATATTGTGTGTGATCGTACAAGAACTGTTGGAATTTGCAAACTTTTAAATTTTTATTGTGACAAATATCTATATCATAAACTATCTACTTATCACATTGACATGCTTTTTTGGTTAGGATACACATGATGTAGCAACTATATTTTGTCATGTAGAAGAAAATAATTATTTGTGATATATTTAAGTCGGTTTAATTTCACAAAGATCACGTGTAACTTGTGCGCACAAGTTGTACAACTCGTGCGCACAAGTTAATAACTCGTGCGCACAAGTTATGTAACTCGTGCGCACAAGTTGTGTAACTTGTGCGCGCAAGATAGTAACTTGTGCGCGCAAGTTAGTAACTTGTGCGCACAAGTTGGTAACTTGTGCGCACAAGTTTAAATATTTTTTTTGCATGGCACTCCAGGGCTTATATGTGTACGGAAGCCCTGGAGTGCCATGCAAAAAAAAAAATTCAACTTGTGCGCACAAGTTACCAACTTGCGCGCACAAGTTACAAACTTGCGCGCACAAGTTACTATCTTGTGCGCACAAGTTACACAACTTGTGCGCACGAGTTACACAACTTGTGCGCACGAGTTACTATCTTGTGCGCACAAGTTACACAACTTGCGCGCACAAGTTACTATCTTGTGCGCACAAGTTACACAACTTGTGCGCACGAGTTACACAACTTGTGCGCACGAGTTACTATCTTGTGCGCACAAGTTACACAACTTGCGCGCACAAGTTACTATCTTGTGCGCACAAGTTACACAACTTGTGCGCACGAGTTACTATCTTGTGCACACGAGTTATTTAATATGTGCGCACGATTATTTGAGCCCTTATTGACATGCGCGTGATTTGTACATTGCGGATTTCTTGCTTGGATGAAGTTTATGAAGAAAGGTTAGTTTAATGATATTTAATCAATGTGACATAATGCATGGATGTTAAATGTCTGCATTTGTGAACACAATCTATGTAGCCACCGTTAGGAGCCGCGGTCTGAGACTTATACTTTTCAACAACCATACTAATTCATGCTTTTTTCGTTATTGGAGATAAAAATGTTTTAAGAACGGTCAAATCATAAACCACAACCTTATTAACCCGAATAATCCAGTCGTTATATTACGATCACTACGACCACTCCATTACCTCTGAGCACAATGATCATAAGGGTGCGTTGTTATTATTCAAGTTACAACCTTATTACAAATTCAACAATTATGGGCTTAAGCTGACAAAATAACATTTTCCAAGTATTTGGTCCAATCGCATTCTTGTCGATTTCACATTGACAAAAAAAAAAATAATGCATTAGAGAAATAATGACCCGGGAAAAGTGAGCATAAACTGAATGTCCGAAACGTATTTGGTATGTATAATACTTCTAAAATCATGTAACTCGAACTTTCTGTTTTAAAAATCAGTTTAAATACCAAAAAATATCAAATGTTTAATAAAAAAATAATGTCTGAAAAAAGATGCATGAAAATCGTTGTCCATTTTCGAGCGACGTGAGGAAAAAAACAATGTTTGTGTCACTTTTCAAATGAGAGTACCATTGTGTTTATGAATGTTCTTACTTCAATGCTTACCTCAAGTTAGAAGGTTTGCGGGTTCAATATTTAACTGGGTCAGAGACTTTGCTTTGAAATTGGCATTTAGTTATCTAAGACAAGAAAACTTTGTATTTTGGTGTATAAGAAAAAGTTTAAGGCTTATCGGCTCAAATCAGAATATTATGCCTTTAAATTCTGTCTGTTGATTTTACCTTCTAAATTAGCATCTAAAATTGGACATGGTATGTGTATCTGATAAAATGCAGGATATAGTTTTCCTGCATTCAATATGTGATTTCATTGACTGTTACTTGTGATATCATAAGGTATTCTTGTGCACTTTTCTTACATATAATTATTATGCTCATTTGATTATATAAAGAATTACTTGTTAAAATATTTTTTATTGTTGTATTTTGCCTGATTCAATATAGTTTTTATAACAGTTTAATTAAGTTTAGTACTTTTGAACACCATCAATTTGAACACCTATGTCAACTGTTCTGAATGTTAACGTCTGGTGTTCTGAATCTTAACATTTTGGGTTTTGAACATGTTCGGTGTGTTCAAAAAGTGTTACATGGCTGTTAAACGCGTCAACGTATTAAGATTTTGAACATTCGGACACGTTAAATCGATGAACACTAATGTTAAGGTCTTTAACATCAAGTGTTCAAAAATGAAACACAAAGGCATTAAAAACTGAACACCACACATTCAATTGATGAACACTAGTGTAAACATTTGGAACACCATTACACGTTCAAAAAGTGTTACAAAAAAGCGTTCAACCTTACAGTGTGCATGGCGTTTTGTGAAGATAAAAAAAATCTACTTTACACAACAACAAAAAAACATTTGCACACAGAAGATTGATTTGTTATTTCTTTCTTTCTCGAATGAGTTTGGAGTGTCTGTAAATCAATACCTTAGAGCTAGCTGCTACATGTTTGTGTGCCATCCAGCATATATATCGGACAACTACTCTCTCTCTCTCTCTCTCTAGTTTCGTTCTTTCTCAATTTATGGTAAAAGAAAAATTTTAATTTTCATATACATGCCTATTTACCAGGCAATTCTGTTGGAGATTCGAGAAAATAAACTTCATTCTGTCACACTACTTCTAAATTTAATAACCCTATTTTGCATACATATTGCTAGGTAGATGTACTCACAGTAGATTAATAAAAATGATCGTTAGCTTTACTGAAATTTTATGGCATACGAGTATTTCTCTGATAAAAACTTTTTGTTAAATGAGTCGATGCAACAACATAAAAATGATTGCACGTTTTACTGAAATGTTCACGACTAAGGAGTACTTTTCTCATGAGATTTATTGTGAGAATTTTCATTCAAGTGTATAGCTTCGAATTTTTTAATTGCAACGCTAGGAATTACAAACACTTATATCTGGCTGAGGAGGATAAGTAAGAAGATCTCACTTTTGTTTGCATTTCCATTTTCAAGTATCTTGCTTTTATAAAGTGGGAGTGTGTAAGCTCTTTGTTATAGCTCCGGGGCCTTGTCTTTATGGAGTATCCCAGTTAAATATTTCGACATCTTATATCCTTGAAACAATGCAGATCTACATTTTAATGCATATTAAACGAGAACTTTATTTTATAGAGATCAGACCATTTCATTTAATTATGTTATGCCAAATATGCAAGAAAGTCGTACACCAGTTTAACGTTATTATAACGCGAACGTCAAATTACGGTTACGGGAACATTTCATTGGATATCTTAGATCGTTTCGGATTTTCTACCTGCAACTCAAACAAAAGTACATATCATATCATTTTAAAGGAAATTAAATGTATTTTCCATTCATATCAGTTAACAGGTGATAAAAAATTGAGATATAGTAGAATTTCGTTTGATAAAAAGCCTCTGAATTATTCTTTGTGTTATTTTGTCCATGGGGACATTTTATTGGACACGGGAAAAATGACGATGTTTTTAAAATAAGACCGCAGTTACATAATAATGCCCTGACTTCAGATAGCTTCTTCGAAACATATATAATTTTTCTGATATTATTAAAACCCATTTTCGTATGTTATATATTATGAAATTGAAGACAGAAAGTTTTTTTACGGGTTGAGCAGCAAATTGGGACATTTTTTCTCTTTTTTGTTTAAACTTTTCTGACGATCTTCCTACTCTCATAGTTAAAAACGTCTATTACTTCAACTAACGTTAAATGTATACAATATAGTTGTAAAATTTTAAACCATTCTACTTACTAATGAATCCGCACTGGAATTTAAAAGACGCACATCAAACAAAATTGTAACAGCGGGACACCCTTAAAATGACGTTATAGGCATCGAAATGGGCATTTTTTTTCATTAAAAAATAGACAAAGCACAAATTCATTTATGTTAATGATTTCTATGGTTTATTTCCTTTCGAATGATATGCATAACATGGCTATTTATTGTATAGGATAAGAGCTTGAATTTGAAGAACCCGCCATCTAACCCATATTTCCAAAGTGACACCAATATCGTGCGCAACGTCTGTGTTCTTGGGCCAAACGAATGCATAACAACTGTCATATTTCTGACTTGGTACAGGTTCAATCCACCATTTTCTACATTCGAAAATGCCCGCTGTACCAAGGATTTGTATAGTATTATAATTACATTAGATGTATGTTTCATTATAATACTTTATTCTGATTGGCTAACTGCACATCACGTGTTATTCCGTAAGCAATTGCATCACTCAATAAAACTTTTCATTCATGATAGCACATGGTCCCACAATAAAGTACACAGGTAAATAAAATTTAAAAAAAATTTAAATCGTGTTTGATTTTTCGATGTGTATTTGACATTTTTGATCGCTGTGCGTGTGACCATTTTGATTGTTTTACACGGAGCTCCACCATTCTAAGGAAAACGTTTCGATGCATATATCTTTCTTATTATTTTATTGGTTCATATTTACATAAAGAATGTTTTAGCTATCAAAACTTGAAGCAGAAACGTTATATAGGAACATAGGAGTTCGTCAAAGTTTCCATCAAGCAACTTGTTATTTTTCGAATGTCGGAGCACCGCTTGACAGTCTCCCGAATGACGAAATTATTAGAAAACCGTACAGTTCCGTTCCCACACTGTGATTAGGGACGTATCAAATTGCATTATATTGACAACAAATGTGACTATAAATTATAATAATAAAAAAAACAGATTCAGATTCAATAGTTTATCAAAGTCTTACCATACAACATACAACATGATTAAAACAAGATACAATTATAAAATTAATTATACAGTAAACAGTAAACATAGTTAAAACAATTAAATACATGTATGTGCCATTCTTGCTGTGATGATGTGCGCATGACAAGATGGACGTGCATTTTTTTCTCTCGTTCGAAATCTTCGAGAAAATAATGAATAACAACTTCATATCGAACTTATAGAACTGTACGTATAATTGTGATGTTATATTGGGGTCCTCATCACATTAAACCCCCATTTGTGAAGCTAAATGAAGTTCACCCGTCCTGCATTCCGTTCCGATTTGATCGTCAATAGATATATAGAGTTCAGTTTTTCAAATTAAGGGTCTTAACGAACACCTCCAAAATGGCTAGCAGAAAAGATAAAAAATCTAGAAATGAAAAGTCGACGGCTGAAATTTTAAATGAAAGCAGAAATGTTTTATACGGGGGCTCATCTGATATGTCTACTTTAATGAACAATGTATTAACTCTGTTAAATAAAATGGATATAAGACTGTCAAGTATTGAAAAAAATACAGGAAAAAATACTTCAACACTTACTCAAATGAACGACAAACTAACATCCATAACAGCTCGGGTCATAACAGCCGAAAAAGATATCTATGAAGTTAAAACTAGAGTGTCAGATTTAGAAACAAATTGTCAAGGTAACAGTAATATCTTTGATGAAGTTAAAAAAAAAAGACAGATTACTTAGAAAAGGGTTTTGACAAAATAAAAGAGGACTACTTGAGATTAGATACTAGTAGATGTAGAATAGCTGAAGATCTCATCAAAGTAGAAAGAGAAAATAATGACATGAAAACGAAACTTACCGACATTCAATGTCGAGCCATAAAGTACAACCTGATTTTCACAGGGTTGTCGGAACAAAGAGACGAAAATATAGAAGACGAACTACGACGTTTCCTATACCATGAGATGGAAATTGATCAGCGTATTGAATTCAGCAACGTGCATCGTTTGGGAGGAGATCGGAAAATGGTAAAAGACCCATTGTTGCCAAGTTTGTATATTTCTCTGACTTAGAAATGGTGAAGAAAGCAGGAAAACATTTGAAAGGATCGGATTACGGTGTCAATGAACGATTTCCACCCGAAATAGAACAGAGACGGAGACGTTTATATCCGATTATGAAAGAGGAGAGAAGAAACAAGTTGCTTTCTTTAAAAAAAAGAAAAGCAATACATGAACCTAAGACCGCTGACTGCATGCCGGGTCATCAATGATCGTTGCTGAATTTGTGTTTACTTTTGAATTGAAATAATTGAATGTCACGGAATAGAAGAAGCCAGTTGAAAGTATATATTTACAGCTTCTGTTTGAATAGTTATTTTAAAGCTCGACTTTTTTATTTATTACTTGGGAATGTTCATAATTTTCCCGGTTATAACCCTTTGACAAATCCTAATTTCTACTAACCGGATGACTTATGCAAATTTCACAAACCTATCGCAATATAAATTGATGCACTCAGTTAGTTTTATAATCTGGAATTGTGGATGCATTCATTTTATCTATCATATCTTTATATTTTGTTTCCTAAATGAATGCCTATAAAATTCTCAACTCGTATTCAGAGCTGTCTTTACTCATGGCAGAAATTGTATGCGGTGAAACCTGTAGCATGCAATTGACTGGGACTTCTTATGAAAAGACTTATTTTGGTCTCATAAAACATCTCAAGGATTTCCTAACTTTTCTTAAATCAATTTAAACATTCTACAGGGAAAGTCAGTTTTGCCGAAGAATTTCTTTATTCAGAAGTTTATGAATACACTTTCAAAATAACCAATTTGTATAAAAAGTTATGTAGATATAAAAAAAATACCAGAATTAAAATGATGTATGCCAGACACGAGTTCAGTCTACAAAAAACATCATTGACGATCGAATGAAAAAAGTTAAAAGGCTAAATATATTAGAAAGTTCAGGAATCTATTCTAAGCTTTTTGTAAAGGTCAAAGTTAATAATAGGACAGTGACTCAAAAAAGAAACAAAAGAGAAACAACTCGAGGTCAGAATACCATTAGTAATGATGACCGTGCTTGAAAGTCACATGTAAAACTCTTTCTGCCGTGTCCTGAATTTAAATAACGAAAACGAAAATAAGCTTTCACGAGTGAATTTAATGGTATTGCATGCAAATAATCTTTTAGCGTACGAAATAGTAAATAGAAAGCATCTCACTGATACTCAGGAAAAGAATACGCATTTGTGTCATCACATATTTTTGAATTCGAATGTCAAACGGCCTACATTAAATGTTTTGACTCCGGATTCATTGACATTTTATCCGGATTTTTTTAGAACGCAAACCGATAGTGTGCTTTTGAAATGTGATCTATAATGTGAATGAATCTAGACGTGTAGGATAGTTGGTAAACACAATGAATACAAATTTCAGAACCGTTCCATAGTACAAATATGTAGATGCTAAAAGGTTAAACTATTAAAACATACGAACAAAAATTGAGTTAAAATTTTATAATAAACTAACATTCCTGTTAGTATTTTTTTCAAATTCTTTTGAATATATATAGTATCTATGAACACGAACGTCAAGTATTTACGGATGGACATTTTATTTATCGATTTCTTTAAATTCTAACATTCCACTATGTGAATATATTACTATACAAAATATAAGCAAAGACTTCTAAATCCATACTTAAACAGTATAAAATAATCAACATTATGGTTGTAATTAAATTTTGTTGTGATTATTGTAAACTATTTTTACGGTTGTTGTGAGCTTCAAGGATTTAAAATCATGCTTTATGAATTGAAAACACACAAGTATTTTATTCACGACCGTTTAAAAAAAAACAAAAAAAAACTTACTTTCCGTTTAATGGATATATTACAATACAAAAATATAGATAATAAATAAAAAAAAAACTAAAAACTAAAATGGTTTGAAATAATTAACGTAGAAATATAATGATTATTGTTTATAATCATTTTTTTTGTAGGATGTAAGAATTTATTTAGATTCAATTTTTTTGTTTCCTTTGCAAATGAATATTCAAAAATGCCAAAGCAGAGTATCTCGTCATATATAAAATACTTCATTTCTTAATTGCAGCTGTGAAAATATTCTGATTTCAATCATTGTTAATTTCTAACAGAAAACATAAATACAGTATGTAATTTGTATATATTTCTTTGATTCTGATTGAATTAAATACTTTGATAAGAATATTATTTTTCTGTTTTCCGATCTAATATTAATATTTTAACCAGAATGTTCTCTCCCGTAAGGCTATGATGAAATACACAGTGAGTCCCGTGGTTAAATCTTCAAACTTAATTAGTTTACATGTTATCAAGACAACAGACAATACAACGTTATAATTGACCCAGATACAAACGGTGTACAGTGGTCGTTTTAAAACAAATATAATTGCGTCGTCAAGGGCCATCAAATGACCATATCAAAGACGTAACTCGAATAATTCAGCGCCCTCTATCCACTACTTTTCTCGAGGGCTTGAAGGCAGATTGATCATTGGTCGCGTCAGCCCTGTACAAATTGTACAGACCAATCAGAGTCTATCCCATGGCGAGTATGCGCAATGATCACTTCCGTAGTAAATACCGCTTGTTTACAAATTTCAAAATGAACGTCGACCAAAGCCTTCGAATGATTGAAGATAAATATGACTTCAAGTTTAAAGATAAACAGGAAGAATCTATAAAAGCAATTGTCCAATTGAATGATACATTCGTTACTCTGCCTACGGGTTACGGAAAGTCCAGTATTTATTTTTATCTGCCCGAGATATTTGAGGCCTTGACTGGAGAGAAATCGTCTATTGTTGTCATTTCACCACTACAAGCATTGATGCTGGATCAAGTACAAAAGCTGGAAAAACTGTCAATAACATCTGTTGTGGTTGGTGAAATTCAGAAAGATAAAGGTGTTGGTCAGAAAATATCTGAAGGACAATTCTCAATCGTATTTTCCTCGCCAGAGGCTGCATTGACATCTGGTATGTGGAGGAAGAGTCTGACCTCAGGTGTTTTCCATGATCGTGTAAAGGCAGTTGTCATTGATGAAGCACATTGTATAACTGAATGGTAAGTCTTATATACAATCTCTTATTAATTGTTTTATAGAAGTTATCATCGCCTCAAGGGTAAAAGGGGGAATCCAGGTCCGTCCGCCCTGATTCTGGTTCGCCCTAGTTTCTGTTCGCCCCGCCGTCCGTTAATGGAGTGATCGAAGTGATCGTAATATAACGACTGGATTATTCGGGTTAATCAAAGACGTAGATAACAACCTGTATAAATTACCGATAACTTTCGAGACGTTCCGAGAATTTTCTTCTGACTTCCGGCCGAGAGATATCGAGTGGCCCATAGACAAGCAGATGGCAGTTAGGTCCGCTGCTGTATGCCCTGAGGTAATCGGTGCCCTCAGGTAATCGTGGCAATAGTGCCCATATGCGTAGTAATAACATGATCTAAAAATAGAATAAACTAAAAATACATCATTGTACTTTCTATTTCGACTGACAGTATATGTGCGAAAAATAGGAGAAAACAGGAACACATACAATTTTTTACAATAAGTTACGACAAATAATTCACGAAAAAAATCCAAATATTTGGTTTATTTGTGATCATTGCAACGTGAACAGATATTTATTTAGTGAAACGTAAATGACTTAAAATAATTAAAAAGATAACAATTTTGAATGGCGATTAAAACTTTTATAATAATAGTTGTCAAAAACTGGTTTCATAGAGATTTATGTAAATAAATGTAACTATATACAATTATTTAAACTAACTATTACAGAATAAAAGTTATCCACACATGCCTAAGGCAGTGTGTGTGGGGGGGGGGGGGGGGGGGGCTATGGATTTTTTTCCTTCGGCGAAAGACAATTTTTTTTGGAGAAAGGTCAAAAACATTTTTTCTTTCATTTCAATTTTAGCATTACATATGTAGTGGCAGAACAATTAGAAACAAATTTGAAAAAAAACATAGCCCCCCCCCCCCCACCACCACCCTGAAAATGAAATGATTGCTGCCTAAGTTTCGTGAATGTCCTGTTGAAACTTTGACTATCATTGTGTTTGGTAATATATGACACTTACATATATGGACAGATTACGCATATATTGATTTTGGTTACTTCTTTTAAAGTAACATAAGTAGAAAATGATAAAATTTAATAGATAGCTAGGTTATTAAAATCAGTCTATCTTGTTCGACTGCATGAGGAGCAGTGGCGGATCCATTCATTTTTAAAAAAAAAGGGGGGAGTCCGCAATCCAGGACACAAGGAGGGGGTTCCAACTATATGTTCCCATTCAAATGCATTGATCTCCCAAAAAAAAGGGTTCCTATCCCCAGAACACCCCTGGACCCGCCACTGAGCTGTTACAAAAAATATCGCTATAAACTGTCACGGCATTATTTGAATTTAAGTGTACTGCATGGATCTTGCACTGTAAGATTAGCATTAACACTAATGCAAAATTGTTTAATAATTACCACTTTCGTTGGTTTTTTCTTATCTTTGTTTGAAATGTATTTTATTTAAAGCTTCTTTGTGTACTATTCTTCGATTATTCGAAAGGGGTAGTAGATATATATATATATATAGAGAGAGAGAGATGAGTAGTTATCATTTCTGTACACTAAAAATAAATACTTCGTGTATTGTATCAGAGATCCTTGTTTAATTCCTATGAGCAGGTAACACCACCCGAAACGAAAGCTTATTTTTATAAGCTAGAGTTAGAGGAGGGGATAAGGTCTCTGCACAAAGCTAGGCGGTGTTGTCGTAAAAGTTAGAAATAAAGTACAGGTTCCAGCCCCGGCGACGGGGAGGAAGTTACGAATCAAATCTACTCTAACATCGTTAGGTTGATTTTCTAGGCACTTTATATATATGTATATATACAACTAAAATAGAAGAACCAAGATAACGATATGTATGCGTTCAATAATGCTACATATATATAAATGAAGCTGTGGTATAAATCCCAATGAGACAACTGTCCACAAAAGGACACAGAAATTAACAACTGTAGGTCACCGTACGGCCTTCAACAATGAGCAAAGTCCATATCGCATTGTCATCTATAATCAGAAATAACAATGAAATCCAATTCAAACGAGAAAACTAACGGCCTCAATGATATAAAACAAATGAACATAACAAATATGTAGCACATACTAGTAAACAAACGACAACCACTGAATTACAGGCTCCTGACTTGGGGCAGGCAGTGCAAACAATCGATATGTGAAAAGTATTCCATCAATTATATCAAAGTATAAATAATCATAAATCTTTATCATTTAAGCAATGCATACATTTAAAGATCCGTATTTTACTCGATTGGCTTTAAAATAGATAATAATATATGACACTAACATATGGACAGATTACGCATATATTGATTTTGGTTACTTCTTTTAAAGTAACATACGTAGAAAATGATAACATTTAATAGGTAGGTTATTGAAAATCAGTCCATCTTGTCCGACTGCAAGGAGGGCAGTGGCGGATCCATCCATTTAAAAAAGGGGGTTCCCAATCAAGGACACAAGGATGGGGTTCCAACTATATGTTTCCATTCAAATGCATTGATCTCCAAAAAAAAGGGTGCCTATACCCAGAACACCACTGGACCCGCCACTGTACCATTGTTCAACTACTAAATTGTCTGTTTTACTTACTAGTACACTTGGTACAATAAAAAAACCTGATAATAAATTGTTCAAATAAGGCCTTTGAAAATAGTGGAATTAATTACCTTTGGAGTGTCAAAAACTCGTTGGAAGTACTTGATAAATTGCATGCATATATTGGTGATTTTAAATCTGTTCAAAGTTTTGATTTTTCTACCCTATATACCACTTTGCCTCATATTCTTATTAAGACAAAATTCACATCCCTAATTAACTGGGCATTTAAAAAGTCGGAATGCGAGTACATATGTTCAAACTCTTTGTGATCATTTTTTAGTAGCAATAAACAAAAGAACTATGTCAATTGGACATGGTTTGATACTATTTATGCGCTTGAATTTTTATTTGATAACATTTTTGTTCGCTTTACAGATTCCGTGTATCGTTAAGCTATTGGAATTCCAATGCGGACTAACTGTGAACCAATTATTGCGGACCTGTTTTTGTATTGTTATGAGTTATAACTTATGACTTAAATTAGCAATGACCCATCAAAACAATATTTGATACAAAATTTTAACAATACTTATAATAGATATTTGGATGCTATATTGGCTCTCAATAATAACGACTTCCGTATGTATACTAAAGAAATTTATCCTGTAGAACTTACTTTAATCAAAGCTAATGATAACAATGAACACTGCCCTTTCCTCGATCTTGATATCTATATCATAAACGGGAAGATTAATACAAAAAATGTTGATAAGAGAGATGTTTTTTCATTTCCTATTGTTAATTATCCATTTGTAGATGGTGACGTTCCCTTGTCATCATCTTATGGTGTTTATATATCTCAACTTGTACGATTCTCTCGTGTATGTAACAACGTATTAGATTTTAGCGAGAGAAATTTATGTATTACTAAAAAATTATTACACCATGGTTTTCGATATCACAAACGGGTCAAAACATTTACTAAATTTTATCATCAGTATAAGGAAATAATTCGTAAATATAACTCAACATGCAGACATCTTATACGTTCAGGTATTTCACATCCAATTTTTTTATGGAAATATTCAAATATTATATTTAAAGAACAAAAATGTTAGTATTCTCCTCAGAAACTAACAAAACCTTTAAATAGACTTATTTAAAAGGGATATAGTTACGATACTGGTTGTCAGGTCATTAAAGATTGCATATTTTGGCTTTAATATTGATTCACTGATAGAGTCTTTGAATCGGAACTAAACACATCTATTTCTAATAAACAGTTGTTGGCATGACACGGGTTATGTTCTTCTCATATATTTTATGATAGTATGATACTAAACCCCTAACGGGAGGGATTGTGCCTGATATTCATATGATGAACACATAATCTTTCAATCAGTTTAATTGAGGTCTGGAGCTGGCATGTAAGTTAACTGCTAGTAGTCTGTTGTTATTTATGTACTATTGTCATTTTATTTATTTTCTTTTGTTACATCTTTTGACATCGGAATCGAACTTCTCTTGAACTGAATTATAATGTGCGTATTGTTATGCTTTTACTTTTCTACACTGGCTAGATGTATAGGGGGAGGGTTGAAATCTCATAAACATGTTTAACCCCGCCGCAATTTTGCGCATGTCCCAAGTCAGGAGCCTCTGGCTTTTGTTAGGCTTGTATGATTTTAAATTTTAGTTTCTTGTGTATAATTCAGAGTTTAGTTTGACGTCCATTATCACTGAACTATTATGCTTATTTTTAGGGGCCAGCTGAAGGACACCTACAGCTGCGGGAATTCTCGCTACATTGGAGACCCATTGGTTGCCTTCGGCTGTTGTCTGCTCTATGGTCAGGTGGTTGTCGTTTTGACATATTCACCATTTCCTTTCTCAATTTTAATTACTATGTTTCTGATCTAATTTTATATTCTATAAACGGCATCTATATATTTACACTACAAATCTACAACTCTCAGTCTATGGCTACACGTGCTGATCTTATCTATATTCATGCATAATATTCATTAGCTGTGTATGAGTATTAAAATCGTATCATACGCGATGATGACCAGCCAGTACACACTGTAAGGATTTTATTCACCAGTATTAAAAAAGAGAAACATTGCAGTACGAACAGTAGTCTATTTTTTGTTCATTTGACATTACTTTGAAAGTAACGTAGTTACAAGCACAGATTATATAGTATATAACTGTTTTTTTAAAATGTTAATTGTCTTAATCAATCTTATGTGAGAGATGTTGGATACGTTCAAGGAAACACCTCACATCTCAAGTGGACTTTTGTACATGGTCAGATAACCTTAGGTCATCTTTAAATTACGGTGTATTTCCTGTATCTCAGATCATATCTATGATTGCTCACATGGTGAGGTTACCTCAGGTTACCTCTGTATGATTGAACATTGTGAGGTTACCTAATATTACCTCTGTATTGCTGTACATGGTGAGGTTACTCTGTATTACTGCACATACTCGTATTACCACACTTTGTATAAACTTTACAAAACACTATTTTTTTTAGTTTTCCTCAGGGCACTTCTGCATTTCTATACATGGCCATGTGCACATGTTAACTAATGTCATTTCTTAACTACTGTATATAAATATGTAACCTCAGAATACCTCTGAATGTTAGAATATGGTGAGGCTACCTAAGGTCACAACTTCATGGTCATTGTACAAGCTGCATGTTACCAAAGATAAACTTTGCAAAACGCTTATTTTCTACAAACCTCGGGTTACCACAATTGAATGTTCATAACTCCCTTCGTCAGCTTAGTCAGTCCAGATTACATCTATGTTCTTTTTTTGTTACGGACAGGCTACCTCAGGTCATCTGTAAATTACTGTACATGACCAGGTTACCTCAGGTCATCTGTAAATTACTGTACATGACAAGGTTACATAAGGTCATATGTAAATTACTATACATGACCAGGTTACCTCAGGGAACCAATGTACTACTGTGCATGGTAAGGTTACCTCTGGGAACTATGGTACTACTGTGCATGATCTGGTTACTTCAAGGAACCATTTTTCTACTGTGCATGGTCTGGTTACTTCAGGGATCCATTGTAATACTGTGCATGGTCATGTTACCGAGGGATCTATTGCACTACTGTGCATGGTCAGGTTACCTCAGGGATCCACTGTACTACTGTGTATGGTCAGGTTACCTCAGGGAACCATTGAACTACTGTGCATTGTCATGTTACCTCAGGGAACCTTTGTACTACTGTGCATGGTCAGGTTTCCCCAGGGAACCATTGTACTATTGACATGGTCAGGTTACTTCAGGGAACCATTGTACTACTGTGCATGGTCAGGTTACCTCAGGGAACCATTGTACTTCTATGCATGGTCAGGTTACCTCAGGGAACCATTATACTACTGTGCATGGTCAGGTTACTCAGGGAACCATTATACAACTGTGCATGTTCAGGTTACCTCAGGGAACCATTGTACTTCTGTGTATGGCTATGTTATCTTCGGGAATCATTGTTCTACTGTACATAGTCATGGTACCTCAGGGAACCATTGTACTGTTGTGTATTGTAAGTTTACCTCAGGGAACCATTGTACTTCTGTGCATAGTCAGTTTACCTCAGGGAACAATTGTACTACTGTGCATGGTCAGGTTACCGAGGGAACCATTGACTTCTGTGCATTTTCATGTCTCCTTAGGGAACCACTCTACTACTGTGCATGGTCAGGTTACCTCAGGGAACAATTCTACCACTGTGCGTGACAAGGTACCTCAGGGAATCATTGTACTACTATGCATTGTCAGGTTTCCTCAGGAAACCATTGTTCTACTGTGCATGGTTATTTAACCTCAGGGAACTATTGTACTACTGTGCATTGTCATGTTACCCCAGGGAACCATTGTACATCTGTGCATGGTTAGGTTACCTCAGGAAACCATTGCAATACTATGCATTGTCAGGTTACTCAGGGAACCACTGTTCAACTATGCATTGTCAGGTTACTCAGGGAACCATTGTACTACTGTGCATGGTAAGTTTAGCTCAGGGAAGCATTGTACTACTGTGCATGGCCAGGTTACCTCAGGGAACCATTTCACTCCTGTGCATGGTCAGGTTACCTCAGGGAACCATTGTACTTCTGTGTATGACCATGTTACCCTAGGAAATCATTGTACTACTGTGTATGGTCATGTTACTACAAGGAACCACTGTACTTCTGTGCATGGTCATGTTACCTCAGGGAACCACTGTACAACTGGGCATGGTCAGATAACGTCAGGAAAGCATTGTACTACTGTGCAGGGAACTTTTGTACTATTGTGCATGGTCAAGTCTCCTCAGGGAATCATTGTTCTACTGTGCATGGTCATGGTCCCTCGGGGAATCATTGTACTGCTGTGTATTTTAAGGTTACCGCAGGGAACCATTGAACTATTGTGCATGGTCAGGTTACCACAGGGAACCATTGTACTACTGTGTATGGTCAGGTTACCTAAGGGAACCATTGTACTACTGGGCATGGTCAGATTACCCCAGGAAATCACTGTACAACTTGGCATGGTCAAGTTACCCCAGGGAACCATTATACTAATCTGCAGGGGACCATTGTACTGTGTATGGTCAGGTTACTTAAGTGAATCATTGTACTACTGTGCATGGTAGATAACCTCATGGAATCATTGTACTACTGTGCATGGTCATGTTACACCAGGTAACCACTTTACAACTGGGCATTGTCAGGTAACCTCAGGGAACCATTGTACTACTGTCGAGGGAACCATTGTACTATTGTGAATGTTCAAGTCTCCTCGGGGAAACGTTGTTCTACTGTGCATGGTCATGGTACCTCAGGGAACCATTGTACTGTTGTGTATTGTGAGTTTTTTTCAAGGAATTATTGTACCACTGTGCATGGTCAAGTTTCTTCAGGGAACCATTGTACTACTGTGCATGGTAGGTAACCTCAAGGAATCATTGTACTACTCTACATGGTCAGGTTACTTCAGGGAACAATTGTACTACTGTGCATGGTAAGTAATTAGGGAAACATTGCACTACCGTGCATGGTCAGGTTACTTCAGAGAACCTTTGCACTACTGTGCATGATCAGATTACTTCAGGGAACCATTGAACTACTGTACATGGTCATGTTACCTCAGCGAACCATTGTACTACTGTGCATGGTCAGTTTACCTTAGGGAAACATTGTACTACTGTGCATGGTCAGGTTACCGAGGGAACCATTGTGCTTCTATGCATGGTCAGGTTACCTCAGGGAACCATTGTGCTTCTTTGCATTGTCAGGTTTCCTCAGGGAACCATTGTACTACTGTACATGGCCATGTTAACTCAGGGAACCACAGTACTACTGTGCATGGTCAGGTTACCTCAGGGAACCATTGTACTACTGTGCATTGTCATGTTACCTCAGGTGACCATTGTTCATGTACTACTGTGCATGGTCAGGTAAGCTCAGGGAACCACAGTACTACTGTGCATGGTCAGGTTACCTCAGGGAACCATTGTACTTCTGTCCATTGCCAGGTTACCTCAGGGAACCATTGTACTACTGTGCATGGTAAGTTTATATCAGGGAAACATTGTACTACTGTGCATAGTCAGGTTACCTCAGGGAACAATTGTACTACTGTGCATTGTCAGGTTACCGAGGGAACCATCGACTTCTGTGTTAACTCATGTCTCCTTCCATTGTACTACTGTGCATGGTCAGGTTACACCAGGAAATCACTGTACAACTGGGCATGATCAAGTTACCCCAGGGAACCACTCTACTACTGTGCATGGTCAGGTTACCTCAGGGAACCATTCTACCATTGTGCGTGGTAAGGTACCTCAGGGAATCATTGTACTACTCTGCATTGTCAGGTTTACTCAGGAAACCATTGTTTTACATTGTTCTACATTTAACCTCAGGGAACTATTGTACTACTGTGCATTGTCATGTTACCTCAGGGAACCATTGCACTACTGTGCATGGTCAGGTTACCCCAGGAAATCACTGTACAACTGGGCATGGTCAAGTTACCCCAGGGAACCATTATACTTATCTGCAGGGAACCGTTGTACTGTGTATGGTCAGGTTACTTAAGTGAACCATTGTACTACTGTGCATGGTAGGTAACCTCATGGAATCATTGTACTACTGGGCATGGTCATGTTACACCAGGTAACCACTATACAACTGGGCATTGTCAGGTAACCTCAGCCATTGTACTACTGTCCAGGGAACCATTGTACTATTGTGCATGTTCAAGTCTCCTCAGGGAAACGTTGTTCTACTGTGCATGGTCATGGTACCTCAGGGAACCATTGTACTGTTGTGTATTGTGAGTTTACCTCAAGGAATTATTGTACTACTGTGCATGGTCAGGTTACCTCAGGGAACCATTGCACTTCTGTGCATGGTCAGGTTTCATCAGGGAACCATTGTTCTTCTGTGAATGGTAGGTAACCTCAAGGAATCATTGTACTACTCTGCATGGTCAGGTTACTTCAGGGAACAATTGTACTACTGTTCATGGTAAGTAATTAGGGAAACATTGCACTACCCTGCATGGTCGGGTTACTTCAGAGAACCTTTGCACTACTGTGCATGATCAGATTACTTCAGGGAACCATTGAACTAATTTACATGGTCATGTTACCTCAGGGAATCATTGTACTACTGTGCATGGTCAGTTAACCTTAGGGAACCATTGTATTTCTGTGCATGGTCAGGTTACCGAGGGAACCATTGTGCTTCTGTGCATGGTCAGGTTACCTCAGGGAACCATTGTGCTTCTTTGCATTGTCAGGTTTCCTCAGGGAACCATTGTACTACTGTACATGGTCAAGTAAACTCAGGAAACCACAGTACTACTGTGCATGGTCAGGTTACCTCAGGGAACCATTGTACTACTGTGCATTGTCATGTTACCTCAGGTGACCATTGTACTACTGTGCATGGTCAGGTTTCCCAAGGGAATCATTGTACTACTGTCCATGGTCAGGTTACTGCAGGGAACCATTGTTTTTCTGTCCATTGTCAGGTTACCTCAGGGAACCACTGTACTACTGTGCATGGTAAGTTTATCTCAGGGAACAATTGTACTACTGTTCATGGTCAGGTTACCTCAGGGATCCATTGTACTACTGTGCATTGTCAAGTTTCTTCAGGGAACCATTGCACTTCTGTACATGGTCATGTTAACTCAGGGAACAACTGTACTACTGTGCATGGCCAGGTTACCTCAGGGAACCATTGCAATACTGTGTATTGTCATGTTACCTCAGGGAACCATTGTACTACTGTGCATGGTCAGATTACTTCAGGGAACCATTGTACTTCTGTGCATGGTCAGGTTACCTCAGGGAACAATTGCACTACCTTGCCTGGTCAGATTACTTCAGTAGCCATTGTACTTCTGTGCATGGTAAGTTTTCTCAGGGAACCATTGTACTAATGTGCATGGTCAGTTTACCTCAGGGAACCACTGTACTCTTGTGCATGGTCAGGTTACCTCAGTGAACCACTGTACAACTGTGCATGGTCAGGTTATTCATAAAGATAGACAAGAATGAGATTTACAGATAATTTAGTAGACAGAATTTTTTTCTGAACCCATTTTTTCTGTTTGTTTATAGGTTTATGGTGAATGGAAACATAAATATAGACTTTTAAAAAAAATCTTGCATCTTTTGGGGATATCATTCCAGGAAAGTGGAAGGATATCATGTTTACTTGAAGTGGTGAGGTCTAGTAAAAATAGCAAACAGATAGTAGAAAAAAAATGAGTTGACTTCACGATTGCGTAACGTTTTATTCTTCGTGGCAAGACCCCCTTGTTTCAATTAAATCACAATTTCACTTTGGTACATACATGATATGAACATGAATTTTTTTCTAAGATCAGCTGTTTTGCATGTAAGCCTATGGAGCAGTCAATAACAAGACTGCAATCTTATGTTAATGTTATGTTATGTTGAATGTTAATTTGATTTGAATCGATTATATTTACTTTTATTTTTTGGGTTACCTGATGTAATCCTGTTGTGAAAGAATACTTCGTAGATACTTTGCTGGTATATGCATTTATGCTGTATAATTACACAATTTCTTAATTTAAAATGTAGGACTTCATAGATTTGTATTGTTTATGCGATTATATGTAAATGTTACATGAGTTCACTTGAGTTAAATGGGTTGTATTTGGTGTTATAATTGGGGTTACCTGAAGTAACCCTGTCATGAATGAATACTTCGTAGATAATTTGCTAGTCTTTACATTAATTGTAATAAACCAACTTATTCATTTTGAATGTAGGACTTCACAGATGTAAATTGCTTACGCGATATTTAGAAAATGCGATCTGTCTTAACTCGATTTAAATGGATTATACTTGTAGCTATTTTATGGGTTACCTGAGGTAACCCTGTCATGACAGAATACTTAGTAGATACATTGTTGGTATATGTATTTATGGTGTAATAAACCAACTTCTTCATTTTCAATGTAGGAACTCATTGAAGTTATATTGTTTATGTGATGTAAATGTAAAGGTGATTTGAATTAACTTGAGTTAAATTGGTTGTAATTGCTGTTATTGCTTGGGTTACCTCAGGTAACCCTGTTATGAAGAATGCTTTTGAGAAAGTTTGCTAGTGTAAACATTCATGTTGTAATCGGACAATTTCTTTATTTTAAATGTAGGACTTCATAGATGTGTATAGTTTATGTGATATTTCTGAAAGGCGACTTAATTTAACTTGATATGAATGGATAATACTTGTTTCTATTTCATGGGTTACCTGAGGTAACCCTGTCATGACGGAATATTCAGTAGGTACTTTGCTTGTATATCCATTTTTGGTGTAATAAACCAACTTTTTTTTTTTAAATGTAGGAATTCATTAAAGTTATATTGTTTATGTGATGTATATGTAAAGGTGATTTAAATTAACTTGAGTTAAGTAGGTTGTATTGTTGTTATTGTATTGGTTACCTCAGGTAACCCTGCTATGAAAGAATTATTAGTAGATACTTTGCTAGTGTATACCTTTGTATTGCAGCTTCACAATATTTTAATTTGAAATGTAGGACTTCATAGATTTGTATTGTTTATGTGATGTATATATATTAAAAGGTGACCTCAGTTAACTTGAGTTAGATGGGTAATCTTTGTTGTTATTGTTATGGTTACCTGAGGTAAACATTTAATGAGTGAATCCTTCATAGAAACTTTGCTGGTGTTTACATTAATTGTAATAAACAAACTTCTTTATTTTAAATGTAGGACTCCATGAAAGTTGTATTGTTTATGTGATGCACATGTAAAGGTGACCTCAGTTTACTTCAGTTTAATAAGTGGGTTATATTTGTAATTGTGTCTGGGGTTACCTCAGGTACCATGTTATGAAGAATGCTCTTGAGATAGTTTGCTAGTGTAAACATTTATGTTGTAATCAAACAATTTCTTTATTTCAAATGTAAGACTTCATAGATGGGTATTGTTTATGTAATATTTCTGAAAGGCGACTTAAGTTAACTTGATATAAATGGATAATACTTGTTTCTATTTCATGGGTTACCTGAGGTAACCTGTCATGACAGAATATTTAGTAGATACTTTGCTAGTATATCCATTTATTGTGTAATAAATCAACTTCTTCATTTTTAATGTTGGAATTCATTAAAGTTATATTGTTTATGTGATGTATATGTAAAGGTGATCTGAATTATTTTGAGTTAAATAGGTTGTTTTTGTTGTTTTTGTATTGGTTCCCTGAGGTAACCCTGCTATGAAAGAATTCTTAGTATATACTTTGTAAGTGTATATATTTATAATTTAATTCCACAATTTCTCAATTTAAAAATGTAGGACTTCATAGATTTGTATGGTTTATGTGATGCATATATATTTAAAGGTGATACCTGTGTTTACTTGAGTTATATGGGTTGTATTTGTTGTTATTATTGGGTTACCTGAGGTAACCCTGTAATGAATGACTTCTTTGTAGATACTTTGCTATTGTTTACATCAATTGTAATAAACAAACATCTTTATTTCAAATGTAGGACTTCATGAAAGTTGTATTGTTTATGTGATGTATATATATGAAGGTGACCTCAGTTAACTTGAGTTAGATGGGTTATCTTTGTCATTATTGTTATGGTTACCTGAGGTAACCCTGTAATGAATGAATCCTCCGTAGACACTTTGCTAGTGTTTACATTAATTGTAATAAACAAACTTCTTTATTTTAAATGTAGGACTTCATGAAATTTGTATTGTTTATGTGATGCACATGTAAAGGTGACCTCAGTTTACTTCAGTTTAATAAGTGGGTTATATTTGTAATTGTGTCTGGGGTTACCTCAGGTACCATGTTATGAAGAATGCTCTTGAGATAGTTTGCTAGTGTAAACATTTATGTTGTAATCAAACAATTTCTTTATTTCAAATGTAAGACTTCATAGATGGGTATTGTTTATGTAATATTTCTGAAAGGCGACTTAAGTTAACTTGATATAAATGGATAATACTTGTTTCTATTTCATGGGTTACCTGAGGTAACCTGTCATGACAGAATATTTAGAAGATACTTTGCTAGTATATCCATTTATTGTGTAATAAATCAACTTCTTCATTTTTAATGTTGGAATTCATTAAAGTTATATTGTTTATGTGATGTATATGTAAAGGTGATCTGAATTATTTTGAGTTAAATAGGTTGTTTTTGTTGTTTTTATATTGGTTCCCTGAGGTAACCCTGCTATGAAAGAATTCTTAGTATATACTTTGTAAGTGTATATATTTATATTTTAATTACACAATTTCTCAATTTAAAAATGTAGGACTTCATAGATTTGTATGGTTTATGTGATGCATATATATTTAAAGGTGATACCTGTGTTTACTTGAGTTATATGGGTTGTATTTGTTGTTATTATTGGGTTACCTGAGGTAACCCTGTAATGAATGACTTCTTTGTAGATACTTTGCTATTGTTTACATCAATTGTAATAAACAAACATCTTTATTTCAAATGTAGGACTTCATGAAAGTTGTATTGTTTATGTGATGTATATATATGAAGGTGACCACAGTTAACTTGAGTTAGATGGGTTATCTTTGTCATTATTGTTATGGTTACCTGAGGTAACCCTGTAATGAATGAATCCTCCGTAGACACTTTGCTAGTGTTTACATTAATTGTAATAAACAAACTTCTTTATTTTAAATGTAGGACTTCATGAAATTTGTACTGTTTATGTGATGCACATATAAAGGTGACCTCAGTTAACTTCAGTTATGTGGGTTATATTTGTAATTATGTCTGGGGTTACCTCAGGTACCCATGTTATGAAGAATGCTTTTGAAAAAGTTTGCTAGTGTAAAAAATTATGTTGTAATCGAACAATTTCTTTATTTTAAATGTAGGACACCATAGATTTGTATTGTTTATGTGATGTATATATATTAAAAGGTGACCTCAGTGAACTTGAGTTAGATGGGTTATCTTTGTTGTTATTGTTATGGTTACCTGTGGTAACCCTGTAATGAATGAATCCTTCGTAGACGCTTTGCTAGTGTTTACATTAATTGTAATAAACAAACTTCTTTATTTTAAATGTAGGACTTCATGAAAGTTGTATTGTTTATGTGATGCACATGTAAAGGTGACCTCAGTTTACTTCAGTTTAATAAGTGGGTTTTATTTGTAATTATGTCTGGGGTTACCTCAGGTACCCATGTTATGAAGTATGCTTTTGAGATAGTTTGCTAGTGTTAACATTTATGTTGTAATCAAACAATTTCTTTATTTTAAATGTAGGACTTCATAGATGGGTATTGTTTATGTGATATATTGGAAAGGCGACTTAAGTTAACTTGATATGAATGGATAACACTTGTTTCTATTTTATGAGTAACCTGAGGTAACCGTGCATGACAGGATATTTAGTAGATACTTTGCTAGTATATGGATTTTTTTTTCATATATTTAAAGGTAACCTGAGTGAGCTTGAGTTAGATGTGTTATCTTTGTTGTGATTGTTTTGGTTATCTGAGGTAACCCTGTCACGTAAGAATACGTCGTAGATAGTTTTCCAGAGTATACATTCAACTCCTAATAAACCATTTACTTTTTCATTTTGGACTTCATAGATAAGTATTGTTTATATGATATTCAGGAAAGGCGACTTTAGTTAACTTAATTTGAATGGATTATATTTGTTGTTATTTTTGAAATAACATGAGTTATCTCTGTTATGAAAGAATACTATGTAGATAATTTGTTGGTATATGCATTTATGCTGTAATGACACAATTTCGTTATCTAAAATGTAGGACTTCATAGATTTGTATTGTGTATGCGAGGTTTATATAAATGTAACCTGAGTTAACTTGAGTTGAATGGGTTGTATTTATTGTAATTATTGGGGTTACCTCATGTAACCCTGTCATGAATGAATACTTCGAATATACTTTGGTAGTGTTTACATTTATTGTAATAAACAAACTTCCTCATTTTAAATGTAGGACTTCATAAAAGTTGTATTGTTTATTTGATGTACATGTAAAGGTGATCTCAGTTTACTTCAGTTAAGTTAAGTGGGTTATATTTGTAATTATGTCTGGGGTTACCTCAGGTACCCATGTTATAAAGAATGCTTATTAGATGGTTTGCTAGTGAAAATTTATGTTGTAATCAAACAATTTCTTTATTTTATATGTAGGCCTCATAGATGTGTATTGTTTATGTGATATATCGGAAAAGCGACTTTAGTTAACTTGATATCAATGGATAATACTTGTTGCTATTTTATGGGTTATCTGAGGTAACCCTGTCATGACAAAATACTTAGTAGATACTTTGCTAGTGTATACATCTATATTTTTAATTACACAATTTCTTAATTTAGAATGTAGGACTTCATAGATTTGTATTGTTTATGTGATGTATATATAAAGTTACCTCAGTTGACTTGAGTTTAATGGTTGTATTTGTTGTTATAATTGGGGTTACCTCAGGTAACCCTGTCATGAATGAATACTTCAGATCATTAATTGAACTTTTATAAAAAAAAAAAAAGTTTATAATTTTACCAAACATCCCCACCCTACACGTACATACGAAATGAATGATCGGTGAATACAAATAATAAAATCATTTGGGAAGTTTGTTGACATCTTTGGTATTTGGTCACATTAAAATTTGGTATTAAGATCTATCTAAATAAGAACTATATTTTCGTGCGTATTTAATCAATGGCGCATTACCACGATTACCTCAGGGCACCGATTACCTCAGGGCATACAGCAGCGGACCTAACTGCCACCTGCCATAGACACATCCAAAACTCACCAATATATAAGCATGAACCCAGCATGAACCCAGGGGGTTCATGCAAAAAAACAAAGGTTGTGCTTAACCGAGATAAGTTATACGTTAATGATGAACTAGTAAATCCAGATGTATACGAGTCGGAGATAGACTTGCTACATGTCCCTTCCTAATTATGTTTTTTCTTCTATTTTTTCAATGTTGCCCCTTTAATAGTTTTACTGCTATAACTAGGAGAATTGTAGCAAGTCTTGAGTCGGAGAGTACGCATGTAGATCCTCGTCAATCAACTTCAAGGCCACAAAAACGCCCAAGGGTACATTCTACACCAGAGAGAGAAGACACGTCTGATCACAGATAGGATTACCGCGGAGAACATTGTAAACATTACTCTGAAGTTGTAAACAATATTAGAAATAAAAACAAATTATTGTCTAATAATATAATCAATTTAAATATACTGACATTGAATGTATGTGGTTTATATAGAAGAATTCAGTATCCAGAATTTAATGAACTTATTCAAAATTATGATATTCTATGTTTTGTCGAAACAAAGACCGATGATGTAGATGAAATAAATATACCAGGGTATACTGTTAAAATGAAAAATCGCTGTAAATTTGCAAATGTTAAATCAGGGGGGATAATCCTTGCTTATAAATCTAACTTATCTGAGCACATTCATCCTATTGAAACAGATAGTAAATATTTTTTGGTTCAAAATTGATAAAACAAATGTTTCATCTATGTCAAGATATTATCTTTGGTATTGTATATATTCCACCAGAAAATTCATCATATTGTATAGGTGACCCATTTAACGAAATTGAACACGAACTTCTTATGTTTAGTTCAGATCATAGTTGTATATGCCTTCTTGGAGATTTTAATGCCAGAACAGGCGAGGACTTAGATTTTACAGAAGTAACCTATGATGATTTTTCAGGAATGTTTGATTTGAATGATGTATCTTTAAACACGTTAGCAAGCTCCAATATTAATATTTCAAGAAAAAGTATGGATAAAAAGAAAAATAATTTTGGTAACATTTTCTTACATCTATGTAGAGCTAATAATTTATTTATGTGTAATGGTAGAATCGGAGATGACAAAGATAAAGGCCAATTTACATGTAAAAATGTCAGTGTGGTAGATTATGTTATTGGCTCTGCAAATTTTCTTACACTCCTTCAAAACTTTTCAATTCTTGAAACATCAAAATTATTTTCCCATGCTCACACTCCATTGTAAGTTTCTATGTGCATATATGAAAATGAGAAAAGAAATCATTTTAAAAAAGAGATGTTCACACCAACTGAAGAGGTTAAAAGATGGGACATCGAAAATTTGGATACCTTTATTGAAAATATAGATAAAACCCATACTGAAATTATTCTAACTGAGCTTGAGTCTGTAAATATAGAAGATGTAAATCATAATTGTGTAAATGATATTGTTAAAAGAACTTGTGATATACTTGTTGATGCTGCTAAGACTACTTTTGGTACTTATATGAAATGTGATAAACAAAATAATGTTAAAATGAATACATCCAAGCCTTGGTTTGACGAAGATTGCAAGACTGTAAGAAAAAAAATTCAAAAAATCTAAGAGAAAACTGAAACGTATTTTTTCACCAGATCTTTTCAATGAGACAAAATCTCTAGAAAAGCAATACAAAAAAACAATGGATAAAAGTATAAATAAATACCGCAAGAAAATTAGAAACAAGATTAGTAATTTGAAATAAAAAAAATCCAAAGGAATACTGGAAAATTTTAAACGGTAACAAAAAATCCAAAACTCCAGATATCCCAATTACTGTTTTGTTTGATTATTTTAAAGATTTGAATAGCGGTGAAAATGAAGATAATGAAAATCCTTCGGAAAGCCAGGTTGATGTAGATAATTTGAATGTACATATTAACTCTGTAATAACTCGTGAGGAAGTTGAAAATGCTTTAAAGGGTCTGAAAAATAATAAAGCATCTGCTAATGATAGAATTGTTAATGAATATCTGAAGCATTCTTTCAGTGTTATGTGTGATATTTATGTAAAACTATTTAATGTAATTTTTGATACAGGTATTGTACCCGAAGAATGGTTATGGGCGATATAATTCCAGTGTTTAAAAATAAAGGGGATAAATTTTATCCAAAGAATTTTAGACCTATCACCATAATAAGCTGCTTTGGGAAACTTTTCACATCTGTATTAAATAACAGATTAAATAAATATTCGAAAGAATATAGCTTAATATGCGAAAACCAAGGAGCCTTCAGGAAAGGATACTCCACTATTGATAATTTATTTATTTTATATTCTCTCATTCAGACGATGAAAAACAAAAAGAGGAAACTTTTTTGTGCTTTTATCGATTAATTTTTAATATGTATAGTAGTATTAAATCTCGTATTTCATTTAATGGTGATACTACCGAATACTTTCCATGTAATATAGGTGTTAGACAAGGAGAAAATTTATCTCCTTTTCTTTTTTCTTTATATCTGAATGACTTGGAAGATTTTTTTCATAGAAATGATGTAAAAGGTCTAAACACAGTGACACATGAAATAGAAGAACAAATTAATATTTACTTGAAACTTTATGTATTACTTTATGCAGATGATACTGTTTTATTTTCTGAAACTGCATAAGATCTTCAACAACAGCTAAATACATTTTATAAATACTGTGATATATGGAAACTGAAAGTTAATCCAACCAAAACAAAAAAAAAAATTTTTGGTAATGGTAGATTGACAAACAAATTAAATGTTTGATTTGAATGATGTATCTTTAAACACGTTAGCAAGCTCCAATATTAATATTTCAAGAAAAAGTATGGATAAAAAGAAAAATAATTTTGGTAACATTTTCTTACATCTATGTAGAGCTAATAATTTATTTATGTGTAATGGTAGAATCGGAGATGACAAAGATAAAGGCCAATTTACATGTAAAAATGTCAGTGTGGTAGATTATGTTATTGGCTCTGCAAATTTTCTTACACTCCTTCAAAACTTTTCTATTCTTGAAACATCAAAATTATTTTCCCATGCTCACACTCCATTGTAAATTTCTATGTGCATATATGAAAATGAGAAAAGAAATCATTTTAAAAAAGAGATGTTCACACCAACTGAAGAGGTTAAAAGATGGGACATCGAAAATTTGGATACCTTTATTGAAAATATAGATAAAACCCATACTGAAATTATTCTAACTGAGCTTGAGTCTGTAAATATAGAAATTAAATAAATTCAGATTGGTCCACTGCATCTTTATTGAAAGTACGAACAATTTAATTGTGGAACTTTATTTTTTTCTCATGCACGATAACAGACCCAAAATAGGTATAAATGATAAAATAATGTGAAAATCATCAACATTGGGTACTTTCAAAGGGTCGTAGCAAAAAAGAAAACAACCACCATATGACTTTCTCTTCACCAATTAGTTTTTTACCGTCATATAAACCCAAAATCAGGTAAAGAAAAAAGGTGTTTCTAGAAATTTTTGGCTCCTCAGAGGTGCAATGGATATCTATTTTCGGTTAATATTTTAGTTGAAAGCATGTGAGGTGTGTGTTTAAGAAATCTAGCAAAAATTGAATCGCATTAATGTAACAATAACACAAACTAATCATAGACACAATTGCAAATATTATTGTTACGTTCGTAATTTATCGGATCCTTACCCAACACTGTATTCCGGCAATTTATCTCCAATGTAACAATGTTATTTCTTATTATTGTTACATTTCCATGTAACCGTAGCCAGTGCCATTTTTAAAGGCATAGACACATCACATGCATATTGAAAAACGTACAAAGCCAAACTGAAACTACATTTCTAAAACATGCCAGAACTGTAGCACAACTAAAATTTAGCACAAACAACTTGAAGAATATAACACACGTGCAAAATTTAAGCCGGCATAATAACATTTAGAGTTAAATTGAGAATGGAAATGGAGCAATTCCTAAGTATGAACAAAGCTTATCTACACGCAGAACAACAGCATTTTGAACCATTCCAGGACTGTAATATGTCGGACCGACAAATCTAACCTTTATCACAACCTATTTGTGGTCCATCAAGATCTTTATTGAACGATAGTAGTGATGAAACAGATGTGTCAAGCATGGTTGAGCCATTGGAGAAAAGGACAAGAATTCCAAATTACTACAGACAAACAAAACAGAGAGCTTTTATATACTTTATTTGACAGTGACAATTAGCATGCACTTTCCTCGGCGCTCGACAACTCGACCACCTATGCTCGACTTAAATCAACCTTTCGGTGGCTGTGTGTTACCTTTCATCGTTTAAGAAAACGTAAATGGGTTAATATCCTAAAGATACATTTTACATATCAAACAGACCCCTTTCATCGTCACGTCGTGGGCTATATATTACCAACAGACATAGCCAGTAAATACCAGACTGCGTATTGATAACAAAACATCCTGCGCAAAGTATGTACAAAGTTTGGCCAACATTTGTGTTTGTTATCACGAAAAGGCCATGATTAAGACTCTTTTTATGATTGAGTGGTTGTTTAAAATATTTTGAGACTATCAAATTTTAATTTGTGCAGATCACACCTACAAAATAGCCGAAAAATTGCGAAAACTTACAAACATATATAATACGTATATATAACTATCCAGTGTTTTGTCAATACCTTCTCTTGGGAAATTTTGCAAATTGTGTAAGTTATATAACTTTTAGGCTTTCAAATCTATTACATCGTATGCTTACCTCTGAAAGACGAAGCTTGTTTTGTTACGTGTTATGTCTGGAAAACGAATTTTACAGAGAATTACCTTCAGGTCATTCCGATGTATTGCTATCGCCTAAAATTCCATCATGCATAAATTATGCAAATTAGTTTTGGGTTTTCAACCGGCGGTCATTACAAGTGATAAAAGTGCATTTTATATCTGCAATTTCTGTTCTCCGGTCGTACAAGGTTTCAACAAAACAAGAAAGCTTATAAAATGAGGAACACAAGCTATATAGTGAATACAGTGTACAGATTCGGTTTAAGGGGTATTAGGGCGCCCGAAAATAAAAAAAACGGCCGAAATCAAGAAAAAATACTTCCAAACGACGTTACGATCGAGTTTTGAACCCTTGAAGCCGAAATCAAGAAAAATTACTTCCAAAAGACGTTACAATCGAGTTTTGAACCCTTGAATCCCCTAATTACAGGTATATCCTATATACCTTAAGAAAGCTTATAAAATGAGGAACACAAGCTATATAGTGAATACAATGTACAGATTCGGTTTAAGGGGTATTGGGGCGCCTGAAAATAAAAAAAACGGCCGAAATCAAGAAAAATTACTTCCAAACGACGTTACGATCGAGTTTTGAACCCTTGAATGCCCTAATTACAGGTTTATCCTATACACCGTAAGAAAGCTAATAAAATGAGAAACACAAGCTATATAGTGAATACAGTGCAATTGAAAATTCTACATTAATAATGACTACACTAACAGTGATAATTCATCGCATCTATAGTTAAAATGGATCGCTTTCAATAATCGATATGCTATATGCTTTTATAACACTTATTTGAACTTTAATGCTATGTTTACATATCACAATGAAAATATGCATTTCGTGTACAATAACCCAAATGTGTATGGTTTTACCTCTTCGGTAGTATCTAGAATTTTTCATTTTGAGAATTGCCTTTGTTACAAGTTGGGGGGGGGGGGGGGCATTTTTGGTTCGATTTAAAGCAAATTGGTACCAATAGAAGCAGAATTGTCACAGGTTTATTTGTTTATTTGGATATAATTTTTTTCTGGATCATTTTAATTTTTTGTAGATGTCAGAAACTGTGAGTACTCTCAGATCTGTTTTTTAGTGTCTTTTTGTTGGTGGGATGTACAATTACCTGTCCACGTCCACTATGCGTTTTTGTTAGATGTATTTCTAAGAATCTGGTATTCAGTTAAATTCCACGATAGGAATTCATTTCAAGATAGTAAATCATCCGGGAAAAAATTGTAGTTTTTTTTATCTTGAAACTTGAACATGAAGCCCTAAAATCTGCAACACGGAAAACTAGGGAGATGTGTTTAATAGAGAAATAAATAACGGCAACAGTAGTATACCGCTGTTCGAAATTCATAAATCGACGTAGAAAAAACAAATCCGGGCTACAAACTAAAACTGCAAATATAAGAAGAGAACTACGACACAACAGAAACACAACATTAAAATGTAACACACACAGAAACGAACTATAATAATTTAACAATGGCCATTTTCCTGACTTGGCACAGGACATTTTAAGAAAAAAATGGTGGGTTGAACCACGGAAGTAAATATTTTAGTTCCATGGTTGAACAGAAAACAGAGCACTTAAAACGTCTTCCTCTGCTTGCCGGCGATTATTTTCAGTTTTTTCCTTGAAATACATTATTTGGTACTTAAAAATTTCAAAACTTTGAAAGAAATTTTGATACTCGATCGTTTTTCTCCGCTCTGTCACCGCTGTATGTGGCGTTCTACAATGTGGTTTTCGGACAAATGCAGATATTTTTTATCAGATTTAAAGGCATTTTTCATTATCTTGTTAAACGAAGTTGCCTCCCGTACACCAATAAAAATTAAAAATTAAAATTTGATAAAAAGTTGCACGACTGGATATATAAATGTGTGAATTGACGAACTCACACCTAATCCTATATCGTTAAAACTGGAACATGAACATTTTGAAATCAACACATTTTACTGAAACGACCATCCGGGCATAGTTTTTGTCAATTAGTAAGAGTCAAATTTTTCTCCAAAAACCTCCAACAAAATCGCACAAGAAAATTGTTTTTTTTCTCTCAGATATATTCTAACTTCAAGATATCTCATATAATATATAAGATATCTCATATAATGTATAAGATATCGCATATAATATATATGATATCTCATATAATATATAAGATATCTTATATAATCCAGTTTTTATAAGATATCTTATAAACTTTAGAAGATATCTTATATACTTTAGAAGATATCTTATAAACTTTAGAAGATATCTTATATACATTATATAAGATATCTTATATACTTTATAAGATATCATATAAACTTTATAAGCTATCTTATTTACTTTATAAGATATCTCATATAATTTATAAGATATCTCATATAATTTATAAGATATCTCATATAATTTTCTTTATAAGATATCTCATATAATATGCTAAATATAAGATATCTTATATACTTTATAAGATATCTCATATAATTTTCTTTACAAGATATCTCATTTAATTTTCTTTACATAAAAATTATTTATAAGATATCTCCTAAAATTTATAAGGTATCATATAAAAACTGGATTATATAAGATATTTTATATATTAATTGAGATATTTTATAAATTATATGAGATATCTAATAAACTATATAAGATATCTTATAAACTATATAAGATATCTTATAAAGTATATAACATATTCTTATAAAGTATATAAGATATCTTATAAAGTATATAAGATATCTTATAATGTTTATAAGATATCGTATAATGTTTATAAGATATCTTATAATGTTTATAAGATATCTTATAAAGTTTATAAGATATCTTATATAATTTATAATATTAATTATTCGTATATTTTAACAAATTTGATTCGTTTAGGGATATTCACATGTTAAACTATATTTTCAAAGGTAGAGAGAAAAGGGCGGACATCTTATAAATATTTTTTATGTAAGATATCTTATATACTTTATAAGATATCTCACATAGTTTTTAAGATATCTTATATATTTTATAAGATATCTTATATATTTTATAAGATATCTTATATATTTTAAAAGATATCTTATATATTTTATTTATAAGATATCTTATAAAGAAAATTATATGAGAAATCTTATAAACTATATAAGATATTGTATAAACTATATAAGATATCGTATAAACTATATGAGATATCTTATGAAGTATATCTTGAAGTTAGAATAAATAGTAAAACGGCTTGCCATACAAATCAACATATTTCGTATAAGATTTCTTAGCAAAATAACAATGGTTTGGCCGTGTTAACATGAGTTCGATCACTACAGTACGATACGGTGAAAGCATAAGACTTTCGTAAACAACTTTGAGAGCCTGTGTCGCTCACTTCTATCTACTATGGATTTGGAAATCATTTATAGTAAAATAAGATACCATAATAACTCCAATAAGATGTCAATTGTCATTTGGTGATGTTAACTTATTTTTTAATCTTTCTTTGCTGTTTACAGTAAACCTCAATCTACATTAAAAAAAATCAAAATTTCCTTTCCTCAGCTCCAAAATTTATTTTGGGGCCTGTATATGGCTGATAATGCCTTTGAAGGAACACCATTTAAAAAAAATTTGGCAGGGGTACCCCTGATCTCGATTTCCCCGCCTAGTCTGAGGGGCATTAACCCAATATAAGTTTGCTTAGGAAAAGATATGATAATAGTTTATTGAAAATGGAACATGTCAAGGAAAATAATCAGCACCCCTGGAAAAAAATTAAGTCATCCCATTGTAGTCTAACAATAGTTATTGAAGACCCCCTAACATTATTTATATTATTAGTTTTCAAGTTGTGACCATTTGAAATTGTTTTTTTTTTTTCATTTTCCTTTCTATTGAAAACCCCTATTTTCTATTTTCTATTTGTACCTATCGGGACCATTTTTGTTGTAGGGTAGGGTCATCATATACATTTTTGAATCAAGATACTCTAATAATACTTGTGGCTATTCAAGTTTAATTCCATTTGGCCATGTAGATTAACACGATTAAGAGGAGGAGATTTTTGTAAAACAAAATTTAATAAAAATAGCTCAAGCAATTGACAATTTTGGTCATGTTGACCTGTTGAACATCTGAACCCCGTTAGATTTACGCAAAATGCTTTAGTTTCAGAGGTATAAGCCGAAACTGCATTTTACCTTGATTGTTTTTATGATTTCACGATACATGTATACATGCATCTACATGATGTACAGATACTATTGTACTTCTTTGGTTAAGGATAATAGATTGGATTTGTTTTTCAAAGCACGGTACCAAATATTCATTGCATTGTTGTATAGCGTGCACGTGTCTCTGTGTTTTGTACATCCAATATTCATTTATTTATTCTTGATGTTTCGTTTGGATAATCTGTTAAGTCTTATCGTTTGTAGTCCAAATAATTATAGAATTGCCTTTCCATACCATGATTGTCATGAAAATCGTATGGACGAATAATGTGAAAATAATTGTATAAAGTGCATGTATAGTTAGGTAAGCGCGTCACTGTTTTTTTTTTAATATCCTGTGGTGTTTGTCGTTGATGGAATATGTTCGTTGTTGTTCTATGGTTTGCATGTTGTTTTGGCTGTTATTATTTGTTTGTGTGTCTCTCTGTTTTGATATTTTTTGTTTGTACTGTATTTCGGTCACGTTTTAGTGTTTTAACAATATTTTTTGCTAGCCATCAAACCAAGTTTGAAACCCACCATTTTTAAATTGTAATGTCCTGTACCAAGTCAGGAATATGGCAGTTATCAAATAGTTCTATGTGTTGGCGTTAGTTTTTGTTGCACCCCGTTGTTCCTGTTGTTCATTTGTTTCCTTTTATAGTTGATGTGTTCCCCTCGGTTTGGTTTTGTAACCCTGATTTGTTTTCTCTCAATAGATAAATGACTTTTGAACACCAATAAAATACTGTTGCTTTTCCGTATTCATAAATATGTATCTGGTTTTTACTGGAATAGCCCTGAAACTCAAATTAAAGAATTTTGCCAGGCCAGTTTGGTTTAATTAAACAAAATATTTTCATATGGTTGGTTTTGCTCATTGGCGTAGACACCAATTTTATTCATCTCAACTCTTATTCAAATTTGTCCCTTCGCTAACTGCTTCTTAGCGCTTTAAAAACAACATGTGAAACGATTTTTGTGAGCTCGACACAACAAAGGAATTACTGGTGTAAGTTTGTCACTAAGATGATGCACTCCTTTTTTCCCACAATTACATTCCTATCTGAACAATGTTAGTAATACATTTTGGCACTTTACGATAGTAGAACAGCTGGAAATCATTGATAATATTATTTGCACATCTTCTTCTAATCTCTAAAATAATACGTAATGTCCATTTTAAACAAATTTGTTGTATCCCACCGAGTTATCGTTATTTAGCTGTACAAAAGAGATAACCTGATTTCATACCAACAATGTACGAAAAATGGAAAATTATCGTATTCGAGCAGTACTCAAGAAGACATGTCACACTTCCCGAACACGTTAGTTTGACCTCAAGACACTTTCTCCTTAGTGCAGCGTGCTTAGCGTAGTGGCAGCAAATCAATTTTAGCTCACCTAGCCCAACAGGCCCAAGTGAGCTTTTCTTGTCATTTGAGGACCGTTAACTTTTACAAAAATCTTCTTCTCTGAAACCGCTGGACCAAATTAAATCAAACGTGGCCTAAATTATCCCTTCAGTATTTAGTTTTAAAATGTATCCGAAGACCCTGTTCATCAACCAATATGGCATACATGGCTAAAATAGAACATAGGATAAAACTTAGATTTTAGAAACCAAAGCGTTAAGTGCAAATCTGACATGGGGTAAGATATATTTGTTAAGAACTTTTCAGACAATCCGTTTTTCGGTTGCTGCCCCCTGTTTTAGTAATTTTAAGAAAAGGTCACAAAAAATCAAAGACATACAAAATTGAATACTTTCTACTGACCAAACAACTCGTTAATAAAAGTAAGGACAGTGTATACCCTGAATGCTTATTAAGTCTAGCAATTATCATACAAACAATACTGGTCACTTACACTGAATACTTCAATACCAAGAATCTGTTCAGAATCGAACAAGAGGAACTAAAATCATTTATGCAACCATCATTCAATTATCAAGAAAACATAGGTTATGGTGTACAAAGACAAAATACTATAGTAGACGAGTAGTTAAATTCTTGGTGAGTTCGTCTTATCAGGTTTTACTACTTACCATTTATACAGGACCACTTACATCACACCTTACCTAAGTTTTCTGTTCAAGCATTGGACGATTGGAGCTGTTTTAGTTAGAATAAAAGACCCAGATTGAAGGATGACCTCAGCCAGTAAATACTTAGTTTAAACATATTTATTTATAGTGGATTGGGAAACAAGTTTTGCAACTTATATTAATCCCTTTCCACTTTGCAGGTGCGAGTGCTGCCTTGTAGCGGCATTAGCCTACTCTTTTTCGAAATCTACAAGGATGTCTTTAACGTGCAAGAGATATGGCTCTCTCTTAACACGGGTCAGCCATTTATCGTCCCCGTCCGACGGACTATCATCGTTTCCTCAAGAACATACTCGCGAATGGTGTCAAGGGAGAGCCGAAAATTGAGTTCCTGAAATTTTCATCCCAAACGGGAATCGAACCAGGAACCTTTGTGTTAGTAGTCCGATGCACTAACCACTACAACACGGCTCTCTGTAAATACTTAACTGTATAATTCAGATATGGGTTGGTTGATGTACTGATCGTTGAATGTTTGCTGTTATTCTACATTGAATAATGATTTTGTTTGAAGAGCTTTTGATTTGGAACGTGATGAACAGTTTTACCCCATGCCAGATTTGCTCTTAATGATTTGGTTTCAGAGATATAAGCGAAAATCTTTGTTTTATTCCTATGTTCTATTTTTAGCCATGGAGGCCATATTGGTTGGTGAGCAGGGTCTTCGGATACATTTTAAAACTAGATACCCAAAGGATAATTAGGCAAAGTGTGATTTGATTTGGCTCCGTTGTTTCAGAGGAAACGATTTTTAGAAAAATCCATTTTTAGCCATGGCGTTGTCAGTTAATATTCGATTCACAAGTTTGACTGTCCCTCTGGTATCTTTTGCCCCTCTTTCAGATACCTACCCAACAAAAGAAATGTTCCTTTATACAATCTTCACGGTAAAACTTTTGACAGGACAAGCTCTCATTACAGATCATATAATACTTACCACACAATTCAGCACAACAGGACATCAACAGAGCTAATGAAGAGGTAAACATATATTTGACTGAACAAATTAGTAACCAAATAACTCCAACTTTACAAACCTGCTACTGGATAAAGATCAATAAAACATATACGAATGTGTCAAGCTGATCTTACTCATACTCAGTAGTATAGTACCTAACCCAGGTCATAGACAACCAAGATTCATATACTGTTGTCTGCTCTTGGTCGGGTTGTTGTATCTTTGATATCAGTATACCCCATTTCTATTCTCAATTTAAACACAATTTATTGGATATAGCCTGCTATGACTGCACATAAAAACAAACTTATTTTGAATATCAACAACAGAATTAAACAATTTAGGAAAAGGTGAAGACATCTTGTTCCAAATCAAAAGTTCTTCAAACAAAATCATTATTCCACATAGAAATACCAGTAAACATTCAAAGATCAGTACATCAATCAATCCATTAAATGGCAGAAGTATCAATCCCATCAACATCAAGATCTAGCATATCTTCGCCATCAATTAATTGTTCAACTTTCAGTACAGATTAGACTTGCTACATGTCCCTTCCAATATATGTTTTTTCTTCTTTTTTTCAATTTTGCCCCTTTAATAGTTTTACTGCTATAACTAGGAGATTACAATTATACTGACATCTGCAGGGCAATCAGTAGGCTGGCACTTATCAGTAAACATATAAATTAGTAAGAGAAAAATAATAGAAAGGGAATTGTAGCAAGTCTAAGTACAGATATACCGATCATGACTTCATCACCTTAACCAACAAAAACTAAGCCAGCCCCAAAGAAACAGTTTTACACATCAATTGTCGAAGTCTAAGCAAAAAAAAAAAGCAAACAAACTACTAGAAATAATTATTGGTTCAACTGAACAAGATACAATCAAAACACATAAACATGGTTAGATTCAAACATCAAATCAAGCGTAATAATCCCTGATCGCAAAGACATTCACAGAGGTAATGATATATGCATCAAATATATACAACAAGGGAACATAAAAAACAAAGATATAGAAAAAATAAATCCAGGAGGCGAAAAGAAAATGCTGGTTGGTGCTATTATCCGACTACCGGATAAAACTTATGACACATACATGTATCTGATTCAAACGAATAATGAAATAAATACCATCACAATGAAACATCAGACAGACATCTTCTACCAGATACTTAACTGATCAGAGCAAACCAAGCAGGCAACTTTCTATCAGGACCAAACAAAAGTTCTTGGAGAGTATAGTGGACCATGTAACGAAACAAATTATAGATTTCGTAAAGACAACACTCATCGTTCATTTATACTACGATGCAAACCACTACCATCAGTACGAAACAGTGACAAAGATATTGCCTGTTAGAGTACGAAAGCAAGTGAATAGGAAATACAATATAAAACAAAAATACACAAGGTAACAGAAGAATGTTCAAGGCAACTTTCATAACAACCATATATAGAAATGTTGAAGCCATGGGGCAAGCGATCAACAAAAGCTTTCCAAAACTCTAAACCCAAGAAATGAGCCATCCATGGATAACAGCATCATCAGACGACGGATAATAAATCAGAAACAACAGGCCCACAAGCAGGCCAGTAAATATAAAAACGACATGTATATCTATATAATAGACTCAAACAAGAGGCACAACTAGAAGTAAGGCAAGCCCACAAAAAAAAATATGGAAGAAGTAAGCTTAAACAATAAAGACAACTGGGAAGGAATGGTCATACATAAGGTACAAAGGTCAAGAAAGGACAGGAGTAGCAACATCAAACAATAAATATTGATTTCTACATAATGATAAAAAGAGCAAATCTGAGATGCTCAATGAAGAATTCAAGTGATTATTTACAAAAGACAACCCAAATAAATTTACTAACGAAGAAAACCGTGCATTATGTCAAAACTATTGCCAATAGACGCGCGTTTCGTCTTCATAAGACTCATCAGTGACGCTCAGATCTAACTTATTACAAAGCCAAAAAAGTACAAAGTTGAAGAGCATTGAGGAGCCGAAATTCCAAAAAAGTTGTGCCAATAGTTATCAAGGTACTAGGATTATAATTTAGTACGCCAGACGGGCGTTTCGTCTACATAAGACTCATCAGTGACGCTCTTATCAACATATTTATAAAGCCAAACAAGTTACTAAGTTGAAGAGCATTGAGGATACAAAATTCAAGAAAATTGTGCCAAATACGGCTAAGGTAATCTATGCCTGGGAAAAGAAAATCCTTAGTTTTTCGATAAATTCAAAGGTTTGTAAACAGGAAAATCAAAATGACCATATTATTGATATTCATGTCAACACCGAAGTATTGACTACCGGGCTGGTGATACCCTCGGGGATGAAACGTCCACCGGCACTGGCATCGACCCAGTGGTGTAAATAGTTATCAAAGGGATTAGGATTATAATTTAGTGCGCCTGACGCGCGTTTCGTCTACATAAGACTCATCAGTGACGCTCTTATCAAAATATTTATAAAACCAAACAAGTAAAAAGTTGAAGAGCATTGAGGATTCAAAATTCAAGAAAATTGCGCCAAATACGGCTACTGTAATCTATGCCTGGGATAAGAAATTCCTTAGTATTTCGAAAAATTCATAATAACCATAGAAAAACATCTTCATTGACTTTACAAAGGTATCCGATATAGTACTACACCATCGCATACTAGTATTACACAACTCATTGTACTATAGAGTTAACCCTTAAATACACACCTCATTTTACTATAGAGTTAACCCTTAAACAACACTGGGATTCGTTCTTTCTATGGCAATAAAATGTAAAGCGTAACATAAGAATAAATGGTCTCCTCTCAATCCTTAGTACTCTCTAGCGTACACCAAGGCACAGTTCCTGTAACTCTTTTGTTTCTGTTTCGTGTGACATACCAGAAACAGCAACGTAATCTGAAACCTAACACTATTGGAAATTGTGAGAATAAATTGTATTTATGATCTTCTTTAACGCCAAAAAAATGCATAATAAATTTGGGTCAGGTGAGCTATAAACAAACTATGCACACCTAAGATATTAGAAAGCTCTAATTTATTTTTTTCTTCACGTGCTTCACACTTATATTTATCTGCCAGTTATCTCATACGATTCGATCTCGTTTGCGTAGTAAAATTACAAGGAAATTTTCTTCACAATGACCTCTTTATTGCTTGTGGTGCTGTTGCTGTTTGTTTTCGTTTTTTTAGCATTGACTTGTTACGGGTTAGTATCTTATTGACATGGACTTACATCTGAAAACCTTAGTTATAACCTCCTATATAATGACGGTTTGCTGCATAAACTCTTCCTATTGATGACTGAGGCTGCTGCATAAACCCTTCCTTCTGATGACTATGGTCTGATTACTTAAATCTTTTTCTTGATGACCGTGGTTTGCTGCATAAACCCTCCCTACTGATGACCGAGGTCTGATTTCTAAACCTTACCTCCCGATGACCGAGGTTTGCTGCATAAACCCTCCCTCTTGGTGACTGAGGTCGGATTGCTAAATCCTCCCTCCTGGTGACCGAGGTTTTCTGCATAAACCATCTCTTATGATAACCGAGGTTTGCTGCATAAACCCTCCCTACTGATAACCGAGGTCTGATTTCTAAACCCTCCCTCTTGATGACTTAGGTTTGCTGCATAAACTATCCCTCCTGATGACTGAAGTCTGATTATTAAATCCTCCTTCCTGATGACCGACATCTAGTGACTGAACTCTCCCACATGATATAATGCAGTGACTACTTCACCATTCCCATCATTGTAAATGTGATTAGTAGTAAAGACATAATTTTCTCATTCGATAAACATTTTTAAAGTCATCTCAAGACCTCTAATGCTGATAAAGTCAAAACCATTATGTTAAGTGAAAGATGTTTAAATAGAAATCTTTTCTATAAAGCTTTCTAAGGAAGAAGTGTTTCTAATTTGTTTATATGAGAGGTCGTATAAACAAATCAAGTGAAAGCCTGTACTAACTATTTCCTTTCAATCTTTAATAATCCATTTCAAAATTACAAGCCTTAATTGATTGATATGAGCTTAAGGCATGGTATAGCTCTCTGACGGAAATAACTTTCAGACCGCTCTTTCGCTTCAGTCCTAAATCAATGCAACGCTAATTTCACGGCCGCCATAATCCGATAAAAACGATATCATGTGAAAAGCAATGCGTGGAAGAAAAGTCATTATATCTCGTTCTAATAAGTCTTGGTATAATATTGCCCGCAAATAGTTGGCACGTGTTGTTATTGTTATCCAAATTAGCTTTATATTCACACAATCCTGATGATTCTTTCTTAATGATTTCAATTAGTATTCAAAAGAAAATCCAAACTAAATATTTTATTTGCACGGAAGGCACTATCCTGTATGAAAGAGATAATCATAAAACGTGGTCTTAATGAAACAATATTAATACTTCGAAAGTGCAGTAAATGACTTATAGATGTTCTACAACTGAAATCAAGGTACCAAACACAAACTGGAATTATATCAAAGGTATTAAATATCATGTTATAACAACTCCAATGCTGACGTAAAAACAATAAAAAAAACTAATAGCAATGAGCAAATTTTGGGGGGAAATTTAGTTTATTTTCATTCTGAAATAAGACTGACACATTTTAACGGATGATTTTTCTCCATTTGTAAGTAAAGCTGGTCCTATCTTTAAAAATATATTTTTATTTTTCGAATTGAACAGTTTAAGCTCTTTTGCAGAGGAGCACCACATTTCTGAGGGGGTTTTGAAAAAAGAATTCCCTTCCAAACAGAAAACACAATTATACTATAACAAGATTATATAAATTACTAGTGTCCTTTTCACTTAGATGTTATATTTGTGATAAAACATATCAACGATTGCTAGTTATATATTCTTAGGATTTTCTAGCAGAAGAAAAATAATTTGTATACATAAATCAAAGAAATGTGAACACATGTTTGCTTTTGGTGTATTTATTGCAGAAACATTTATATTTTACTACATGTATATGCATATAAGTAAATGTGGGGAAAATGTCAATGAGATGATTAACCAACTTGGTATATATAAAAGATACATTTAAAGGACATCTACAGATAAAAAAAAAACCTTGATAACTATTTTTACTTAGTTGTAATGGTTGGTTTTGTATAACAGCTACTAAACAGTTCATGATAACAGTTTTTCAATATGCAATTATCAGTACATAATAATTTTATCCAATATTTTACCATTCTGTATTCTCTCTCTATACACAGGTATTCTACCCAGTTCACAATAAACCATGTTATTAATAGTACTCTTTTTTACTTTCAGTATACGTTTCAAAAAATACAGATGAACCCTTTCAATATCTGGTGCTTTTATGAAACCCCCAAATTTCACAGCCATAGTTCAAAATACTTGCAACATAAGTTTCAAATAAAGTCAATAATGTTTCATGGTTATAAAAGTCATCCTGTATTTTATTAAACATACTATATACTGGGTTTTTTTCCCTTGTTCTGACAATCTCTTTTGTGTATTAACAAAATTACCAGTGTAATAAAAAAGTAAGCCTAAATACATGAACTCATTTCAAATATCAATGGTATCACCATTTAAAAACCACTTTTCTTCCTGTTTAGGCTTACCCCTATTTCTGAAAATTACAATCTTTTTTTTTGTAAAGTTAATATATAAATTGTTTTCATTCGAGTAAGTGTTGACACTATCAATCATATGCTGTAAATCTTGTATATTTTCACTAAATAAAACCATATCATCTGCATACATCAGAAGATATAAATTTAACATTTAAAGCTCATAAGGTTTACAGTTTTGATTTAGTTACTCCATTTCCATGTCATTTACATATAAAGAATACAAAAGAGGAGATAAAGATTCCCCTTGCATAAGGCCAACAGTGCATTCAAATTCAGAAAATTTACCATTCATCTTAACACATAATTTCAAATTCATATACATTGATTTAATCACATTAAATAACTTCCCTGTAATACCATATCTTACCAATTTTAGCCACAATTTAAAATGTGCTACACTGTCGAAAGCTCGACTATATATAATCTATAAAACAACAATACAAACGTTTCCCTTTTCTTAAACTATTTATGATGGAATGAAGGGCAAAGATAGCATCTGCAGTTCCAAGACCAGGACGGAAACCGTATTGCGCATCTGTTAGTACGTTGTTTTTCTCAGGCCATTTTCAACAGTCGAGTATTTATGATAGAAGTAAACAGCTTTCCTATGTGTGAAACCAACGAAATACCAAGATAGTTTTTGGATCATCCACATCCCCCTTCTTAAACACAGGAACCATAATGCTTTTAATCCACATCTGCGGGAAATTTCCAGTATTTAAAATGTTATTAAATAGTTTACACAGGACTTTTTGGTGATGATTCATTTTTATATTTTCGAGTTATTGAGTTTTTTGTAAAAAAAGAGTTTTTTTTCACATGTTGCGCTGTATCTCTATTGCTTAAAACTTAACAGGCTAATGTTGCGTCGGGTTTCCAAATACATCTTGTACAATCTTCCTATTGAGCGGGAATAAGGAATGAGTCAGGATATACTAAGCATGACATCCTGTACAACCCTGTGTTATTCAAAAAAGATTTATGTTTTTTCACAAGACGACGGGCGTATCATGTGCTCATGGCGCAGCTGTTTATTTGATCAAGTCGAAATGCTATCTAAACACTTACCACTCATTCAAAAAAGAGGTGTCAGACAATTTTTTTATCATACTGCTTTTATTACATTATAGATGTCTGTTTCCGTTCAATTCTGTTAAATACCAATTCCTCAGAGCAATTGGTACTTTGCGGAACGGAACGGAACGGAAAAATAAATTAAAAAGTTTAATTCAGATTCAACTTGATCACTGTTTCTAATCCTCGTCGGAACGAGAGGTGGAAGGCCTCTTTTAAAAAATATAATTACCGATGGAAGGAGAAAGACTTTTTGTGTAACCTGCCTTTGTGTTAAATTTTTTATTATTGATCAAGTCGCAAATGCTATCTAAAACACATACCACTCATGCAAAAAGAGGTGTCAGACAATTTTTTTTTATCATACTGCTTTAATTACATTAAAGATGTCTGTTTCCGTTGATTCCGTTAAATACCAATTCCTCAGAGCAATTGGTACTTTGCGGAACGGAAAAATAAATTAAAAAGTTTAAATCAGATTCAACTTGATTACTGTTTCTAATCATCGTCGGAACGAGAGGTGGAAGGCCTCTTTTAAAAAATATAATTACCGATGGAAGGAGAAAGACTTTTTGTGTAACCTGCCTTTGTGTTAATTTTTTCATTATTGATCAAGTCGAAAATGTTATCTAAAACACATACCACTCATGCAAAAAGAGGTGTAAGACAATTTTTTTTATCACACTGCTTTAATTACATTAAAGATGTCTGTTTCCGTTGATTCCGTTAAATACCAATTCCTTAGAGCAATTGGTACTTTGCGGAACGGAACGGAATAATAAATTTAAAAAGTTAAAATCAGAACCAATGTTTCTAATCATCGTCGGAAAGGACGACGTGAGGTCAGTCTAGATATCATAATGCATGACTTGCAAATGCGTTAATTTCATGATAATTTATCAGGACAATCCGACATATTCATCTACAGAATATTTCCCGATGTTATACATTATTACACATTTCACCTGTGAAGATGAGATTAAGTATACATTTGTGTTATTTGTATATGGAAAAGCGTAAAACACAGAAATTTTAAAGTTTGTTTTGTTTTAAATATTTTTCGAAATTTTGATAAATGCCCCCTTTGGATACTTTAAATGAAATTCCGTTCCGTTCCGTTCCGTAAAGTACCAATAGCCTCTGACAAGTGCACTCCGTCGTTCCTGAATAAATCTCTTCCTTGAGCTTTTTTATTTGGTTGGCAAATTACGAGGCCATGATTTAATTATTCTATATATATTGCGAAGAGCTGCATTAACTCGTTAACTTGTAAATTGTGAATCCGAAGCCCCCATTCTGCTATAATGCGACGCTCTGCCTAATCTAAACGAATGTGATGGAATGTGACCTTTAACGCCAGAAAAATAATGGGGGTTTCTTAAGTAAAGAAATAAATTTAAAACGAGTCAATGGAGACCCATTAAAATGTAAAACAAGGGTTTGTCAGAAGCAGGGTATCTTATTCCCAAAAAGGCACGTAACATGCGCACAGGACAAAGATCTGCCTTCCTTTGAGGAATAACCAAAGTCATTGATTACCTCTCTAGTCAGCTTGCGAACTGCAAATCTTCAAATGCAATTCATATTTAATATTTGAAAATTTCAATGACAAATCATTAATTAAAACTTTGTGGGCTCCGATACTATACTCGTATCGGCAGTGAGCTCACCTATTCGTAATAAAGCAAAAAATACAAACCTAAATGCATAACTCGCGAACAGACAATATTCATAATGAGAGGAGTAAACGGATGGAAGTGATCGTATAATTTTATGCAAAATGTCTAAAGTAACAGGAGCGCGAATACCTGATAAATAGGGACTCTAACTTCGAACCTCCTCGAACATTTAGAAACTATAAAAGAACATGCAGTGCCAGTTACACATAATAATATTCATGATTTATGGATAATCCCGGATAAGTATGTATTGATTGTAAATAATGGTAAACCAGAATACGATAAGTAAGCTATAAAACGAGTGAACACATCAATTTGTATAGGCTATGATGCATTTAAGTCATATCCCTTGCTGATTGATAATTCGAGGAGGGATGATAAATATTGCTCATGACTACAGACGATTACTGATTGACATTCCCTGTCACCACGCACAAAACCCACAATTCCTGATCAATGACACCCAAGGAAGATTATGGAAAGCGCTCTTTTTTTAGTCGGTACTGATCATCGTACACGGCCCAACCATTAGTAGTACCCCTAGACGACGCTAATCGAATGCTTTGCATATATTTCAAATACTCTTGGGTTTTCATAGACCATTTTTCTAATAGAATTGCCATATAAATCATAAAGGCCGAAGTCCAAATTTCTATGTTGTTCAAATAATCTGGTTTCTTATTAACCACAGTAATGGGCACTTCCTTACAAAACAAAAATCGCCATCCAAAGTAGAATCAGAGCCCAAAACTGCAGCAGATTTTAGCAATAAACCCAAATGAAGAAACTCACCTCGCCAAATTTTTTCCTTAATCTTTATTGGAATATGAGCCCCAATCGGATCAAATATGCTAGGGATGCTTTCCGGAGTGTGATTGACTAGGGAAATTTCATGACTGGCCGAGTGCGATCCTGTAATTAGCGACTGGGACTTCCTATGATAAAAGGGGGGTGCATTTCGGCCCCCTGAATGTGTATACATACCATGACTATCCTGAATCGATGGGACCAACTCGACTTGGGAAACTATACTAGAATCATTATCGTCTGCTCTTCTGTAGATTGTTGTGGCGACATCGTATAATTTTGGTCGCTGAAAATCTGTACTCGATATCGAAACTCTCGAAGATGACGGTCCAGGAATGGCTACTGTCACAGGGTTCAACTCCGCACGGTCCCTTAGGCAATAATTTTGTCTGCGCTTGCATTTACCATAACTTGAGTTGAATGCCTTTATGTGTTGATTCCCACGAGGAGCCATGGGTCTTTTTGGGTCGGAATGCACATGAATTTTACTAACATTTGGTCTTTTACGCTTAGAAGTAGACTTTTTCTCTGCACCAGATCTTAAACTATTAGGCGGTTGCCTACTTCTTTTCTGAGGTTTCATCTGTGTTGAGGATGGAACTGGCTTTTACAAAAACAAATTTGAACAAGCTTCCCGATCAAAAGTTAGATTATTTAGTAGTGACGTTACATTGCGCTAACGTCACGTGACAGACACGGTCAAAGTTCAGAGTGCAAAGAAAAAAGGGGGGACTCGAGAATAAATGCGGAATTTTAACTTTTATTAAACCTGTATTATCAGTAAACCGATAAACATTATTATTTTAGATGCGTACATTCTAGAATGAAGCGCGAAATACAAAATGTACTTCGGTCAACGCTTTTACATTAATACAAGGCAATACATTTACAAAAGAATCCGCATTCCCTGTTTCTTAAATCAAAGGATGTGTATATAGTATAATCTATAATCAAATTTGAAATTAATTTTTAGTAGACAGATGTGCTGTAATACATAAAAATGGAGGTTTTCTAGTTTGATTACATCAGTCTATATAAATTTTTGGCAATATGCACTCAAAATATAAAACACGCTTGTTGATAGTACCGAAATAATGAGCTGGCTCAAAATATGTCAAAATGTACAACGATGAAATAAGAAACAATGAAAATAAAAAATAATTTAGTAATACTTTCAGAAATTACAATATGTAATTGAATGTCGGTAAATATATTAGACGGAACAGTAAGACAATTAAATGGCCCACAAGATTATGATAATTAATTAAAGCATCGACAGTTGATACTTCAACTTTTACTACTTTCTACCATTATTTCAGTCGTTCTAAGTAAACATGAAATACCTTAAGTTTGGTCAATAAATATTCCTTAGAGATTTACAAAAATCATTATTCAGTAATTCTGCAATATGATCCTTCATAGAATATAATTTGTAGAGATAAAATAGTTCTAATTCAATTAAAACTGGCAGCATAAAAAATCAATTAAAAGTATGAAACATTAACATTTTATCTGCAAAAAGCTCATTACTCAAGGATACTAAGAGATAATCTGTATACAGCATTTGTACTACTAAAACGGCTCATTAAACAAGTAAACTCTTCCCACCTGAACTATTGATAGCAAATATAATATTATTTTCATGCTTTATGATCCATATTAAATGGTTTTATCCATATCAAATATTACGGATAAGAGGAAATTTTCATGATGTATGCTTCAGTTGATTTGTGGTGATTTAGAAACCTCCACGTGCGAAAGATAGCTTATCATGGCTACATTGAATAATATCTCAATGTTGACAAATTAAAGTTTTACAATCTCATTTTCACGAGCTGTTAGCTTTTTGACAGGGTGTAACATTTGTAAAACATTAATGAATACTGTGACACTTACATATTGTGACTTTCTCAAGAAGACTGTTCATACAACTATCGAGATTTTACTTCTTCACACCTGGCCTCTTTCATAAAAATGAGAAACATATATATATAGCATAAACAAAAGAATATATTTAACGGAATAAAATGAATCGAAAATAACAAGGTGGAGGTGTTCAGTATGAGTTGATGCTATACACAAACTGTACTTGATCTGTAAGACTGTAACCCATCAGTGAAAAATGGTATTTTATTGGAATCTACACATTTAAGAACTAGAACATGATTGAATATACCTATATTAACAATTAAAGTGCCCACAAAGGACATATAAAGCATACATTTAAAGGAAAAAAGAACATATTTTCCCCTCAACAAACCAACACCCTCTTGACGATTTCAGCAAAAAACACCAGATATATATTATCATGACTTCTTCATCAATGGTCGCCTCAAAAGTGACATAGAACCTTTTGGCCTATTTGACATTGTGTATTTTCAAATGTCAATGATTTGCTTCAATAAAAAAATACTTCAATGATAAGGTTTATGGCCCCTTCTTTTAGAAGCCATGTGAATTACGAAAATTTCAAACTGCAATAGTATAAAAAAAAAAAAAAAGATAATGCATAATAGTGATTAGATATAGGAAGATGTGGTATGAGTGCGGCTGCCAATGAGACAACTCTCCATCCAAATAACATGATTGGCCGTTTTGTGCATATATACCTAGGGGGAAACTTCTTGCAAAGCATTATTATTTTTTGTTTGAAAAGTTTGTACAAAAATGGCTACAGAAGGGGTCATAAACCTTAACCGGCAATATCTAAATTTATAAACTTGTTTTTTAAGAAATCATTGCTAGATATAGGAAGATGTGGTGTGAGTGCCAATGAGACAACTCTCCATCCAAATAACAATTTATAAAAGTAAACCATTATAGGTCAATGTATGGCCTTCAACACGGAGCCTTGGCTCACACCGAACAATCTAAAAAACGAGAAACGAGAAACAAGTATAAATTACATAAACAAACGTCAACTACTGTACATCAGATACAATAATCATATACGTCTATCAAGCAACGAATCGTCAAATATGAGTAATGAAGGGTACATAATCCATTTGTTTAGCATTGAATCAACAACAAGGTACATAACCATGTCCTGTAAGTTCAGGGCAATTATTAGTACCGAGATGAAAAGAATGGCATATAATGTGGACACTAATGACCAAACTGTAAAATTGCGACATCACTATATGATGCTATTAGCATGTTGAAATTGGCACATTTTAAACAGATATATCATGTTAAGGAGGGGTATTTGCGAAAAATACCAGTCGAGAGAATGTTAAATTTCACGTGCCGTAAGGCGAGGGAAATTCAATCTCAAGACTGGATTTTTCGCAAATACCCCTCAAGAACATATCGATATTTACAAAAACAAACTTAAAGCCCGCCTCCGGAAACGGAATTTGCTCACTGTGTTGTTGATCAATTGGTGGCCTTCTGCTGTTTTCTGTCTTTTGTTCGGGTTGTTATCTCTTTGATACATTCCCCATCTCCATTCTCAATTTCACTTGTTCAAATGTTCACAATACATATAAAACGAAAGCCCTGGCAACACAAAGCCGTCCAATACCGGGTCGATCTCGGTAGTGCTGAAAGATCCTGAAAGGGTAAGCCTGCTCCACATGTGGAATTCATCGTGTTGCTGAAGTATAACATAATATAAATCAGGATTCATAAGGAGTTTTCAATAATCAAATTATAAAGTAACAAGTTCATAGTCAAGACACTGTGAGTTTGACCTGACGCTTGATGATGTTTAAGTTGGTGAATATGAGTTATTCAAAAGTCAATAAAACCACATATTTACCGAAACAAAAGACAGTAAATGTTTTATTCCATATTCCGAGAGAAATGAATGTAGTGGAAAATATTTACCAAAAACCAATTGTACATCAAACTTTTTTTACTTAAATTATACACGTTAAAGCACGCGACGTTTTGCGCGGTGAATATCCTTTTTCCGCAGGTGAATATGCTTATTTATTCAAAATCCCATTCATATAGAAAAACCTACTATAATATTTTATCAATATGGAATAATATAAATTATTATAAATTAAGGAATGTATCTCCCTCATGCAAAGCTCTACTTCCTTTCACAGATTCTGCTATACTTTTTGGACCTTTTGGATTATCGCTCTTCATCTTTTATATAAGCTTTGGATTTCAAATATTTTGGCCACGAGCATCACTGAAGAGACATGTATTGTCGAAATGCGCATCTGGTGCAAGAAAATTGGTACCGTTAATTTTATTTTATCTAATTCGTTTATTTCTTTTTTTTGATACAGAGAGTTAAAAGTTCATAATTTTCAGTATCAACATATAGTCTTCATAGTACTGTATCGCCTTTGTCAACAATGTGCATTACTGTATTTTGAACTTATCTAAATCGTGTTTTAGACTTTCTAGAATATACAACGAACAAACATGTTTAAAGTAGTTATTCCGACAAGCATTAGAAGGATTTAAGACATGATTTATTATTCTGGATCTGTTCAAATGAATTACACTTTTGTTTCTGAAATCTGATCTTAGAACAAACTTGTACATTATTTGGTGTGACGGAAGCAGCACTGGAAGTCAAACACAACAGAAAGTAATTCAATGTCCGAACCTTGGTACTGATATTGAACTACTTTCTGTAGTGTATGGTTTCACAACAAACGTGATGCGAAAATACCTTGCATTTGTTTTAATGTGGATTTTTATCATGAAATAGACACTATTATATCTAAAAACTTATTTATTTACATACATATAATGAAATTACGTTGGATAATCTTTTTTGCTGTTTTATAATAAATAGTTATTGAAAAGTTAGTCAATGAGTCTGAAATGGATTTGGTTTATTAATATATTTATGTATTGTACACAGAAGACATGGGGAATTAACACCAGCATACACTAGTTTTGTATTTATAGAGTTTATATGCAATTTTTTAGTGGTTTGTTGTTTATCAAAATGGTTTCGTTTTATTGTATGGGTACTCATTGTCGACAAGATATGTATTTCCTATGCCATCATATAATAATTTCTGTTGTATGATTTGGCTTGAACCCGGACAATTATTGATATTTTAACTTGATGAGTTTAGGTTACCAGCAAATAAATAGTATGAATAACCTGACTGGTAAGCACTAATGTCAATTGTTTGTCAATATTGGTGAAGATCATGCTAAAAAGAAGATCAGAGTAAATACCGCAAAGTATTGTCAATGGGTTAACACTTATGTATCCACTCGTTGTAAGAATGTATCAACAATTAGAAACGAGTTTAAAAACTACTTATAAAGAAATAAATGATCAATTTGTAAACGTTTTGTCAGAGCATACTCCTGATAACATTCTGTAAATACATTGAATAGCCAACTAAATTGTTTGTTGGTTTTACAGTTGAAGTGTATTGGTATTTTCAGGAGGTACATATAAACAGTGGTGTCATGAATTGTAAACATTCTCATTAGCTGCAGATATCGAGCACTTTTTTTTATATTTCCGATTTAACTACAGTCTGCGCATTAAAAGCCTCAATTATATATTTTATTTTCATAATATCGACGTGTAAATAAGATATGTAGTGTTACGTTACCATATATTTCTATCTGTGACATTTCAACCTTTTGTTTTGTGAATTTCGCGCGTATTTCATCCAACATTATCGTCAACCACTAAAATAAAAACATAGATATAGAGCATCATATTTTCTCCGTTTTTTGTATCAACAGCGACCTTCCACGATTAATCCTGAGTTCAAACTGATACAAATGATATTTACATTTTTAAATGTTTCACCGAGATAAATGTCGAGATGAGAAGATGAGAACTGTAGTAAAGCAGCCTTCGAATAAAGTAAATAAATTTTTAAAAATGAACAATTCATAGGTAATTTGTTTACAAATATGTTTTCGTATTGTCTAATCAACTGTTAGAATTGAATAATATGCACGAACACCAAAACATTATCTTACTTTTATTGTTGTTCGAGAAGAAATTATAAGGTTTTTACGCTTATAATTTAAGGATTTTTTTGTGTTTATTTTTTTTCCATGTTAATAAAATTTTTGGAAAAATATACATTCCTTTAAACATCGGTTTTCATTTTGAATATTACGTCCGGAGAACGTGCCAAACATAGTACTCGGAAATCTGTTTTGAAGGGATGTTATTTTGTTTCATAACTAACTTCCAACGAATACTTTTTTTAATCACCAAGAATTACTACGAATAATCGATGGATCAAAATGTACATATTTTAAAGTGAAAGAAATGTCAAAATATGCCTTTAAGTTTTCAGAGATGATGCGACAATTAAAATATTTTAGTTTTGAATAGGGACCTAAGTACATGTACTCCTCTTTAAAAAAAATATCCTCAAAATCACGAGGTTTATGATCTCGTACAAAATATAACACCACAAACTTGCATTACACGGTTGGAAGTATAAAAAGGCTTACATTTTGAATGTTTTGTTCAGACATTATGTTATAAAACATTCCGAGGAATGCTCCAAATTTTCTTCTTATGCATCTGTCAAACTTCGAAGAACCGTAATCTTTTTACTACATAAATATACAATTCATTGAAAATTCGTCGATATATTTTATGAATTATTTGAAATTCTTTGTCCTCAACATTGAAGAATATTATAGATATTGCTACAGATAAAGGTAATGC